>NC_048573.1:14666263-14876263 GCF_013265735.2 Oncorhynchus mykiss
ACTGAGCTGGTTAAATAAACACAAAGAAATTAGAAGAGAGAGGTAGGGAGAGAGAGACGGAGAGAGGGAGGTGGGAGAGAGAGAGACGGAGAGAGGGAGAAAGAGAGATGAATATGCCCACAGAAAAGTTTTGATTGACATCGAGGTGTTGTCCTCTAAACCCTGCAGAGGATGAATAATTTATACCCCGCTCTGCTATCTCACATCTTAAAAACGAAATAGTAACCTCTCTACTCTGCAGGGGCGTTGTCTTATGTCCTGTTAGAGGTAGGTGTAGTGATTGAAGCAGCACACTGTTGGTCCAGTTCAAAGTGAAACACTCCTGGGAGGTTTCGTAGGGTCATGGTGAAGGGTGTGTTAACAGATGTTTGAACCCCTCTCTCTTTACAGGTTGCTTTAAGGTCCAGTTCTACAAGCGTTTTACCACTTCAGGCTGAAGGGATTCGTTCCCACAGCAGACAGAAACGATTAATAAGTCATGTCTTAAGATGACGTGTTGTTGTCAGATAGCTAGCTTCACCTACCCTTGAGGTGAGAAATGATTCCAAGGAAGAACAGTTGGGAACTTTTGAAGAGAGGAATGATGAACAAGGGGAGGAGTTTTACCTTATCGTGTTGCTAGAGCAGGAAAAACTCTGGGCATTAGTTGAATGATATGACTAGCAGACAGTATTTCCTGGTCAGAACATGTGACCAGACAAAACTCACCCTTCTAATGAACGGTTGTTGACTTCTTGAAGGGATGACTGATACAATGCATTGCTATCATTGCCGTAGTCTATCTATGACTGAGGTTTTATGTTGTGTGTGTGTGTGTGTGTGCCTGCATGTGAACGTGTGTGTGTGTGTGTGTGTGTGTGTGTGTGTGTGTGTGTGTGTGTGTGTGTGTGTGTGTGTGTGTGTGTTACAGGTGACTGCTGGTTGCTGGCAGCCATAGCTTCGTTGACTTTGAATGATAATCTCCTCCACAGAGTGGTTCCTCATGGACAGGACTTCGGAGGACAGTACGCTGGCATCTTTCACTTCCAGGTCAACACACACTCACTTCCTGTTTCTATACTACTGTGTATTAAGGTATTCTTGTTGATTTCCCAAATACTGGATCTGCAGTTGATATTTAGCTCAAGTATTTATAGAAAAGGTGTATAATTTATATATTTTTTAAAAGGTCTCAATATTTAGCTGCCTAAATTCTCTGCTTGACATTTACAGATAGTTCAGTCAAAATCTCGACTATCACAGTTACTGAGTAATAAACCAGTTATAAACACTTTATCTGCAAACAATACACCTAGGTAGGATTTGAGTACATCGTAACAGAACCAAGGAACCTCTTCCTGCTTCTTGCCAGGCCTTATCATATGAACTTTGCTTTGTACACAAAACCAAACCTCTTACTCAAACCTTATGTATCACCTTCTTATGCATCGCTAGTCACTTTAAACAATGCCACTTTATATAATGTTTACCTACTCTACATTACTCATCTCATATGTATATGCTGTTCTCTATACCATCTACTGCATATTGCCTATGCCACACGGCCATCACTCATCCATATATTTATATGTACATATTCTTATTCATTCCTTTACACTTGTGTGTGTATAATGTAGTTGTTGTGAAATTATTAGATTGTTAGATATTACTGCACGGTCAGAACTAGAAGCACAAGCATTTCACTACATTCGCATTAACATCTGCTAACCATGTGTATGTGACCAATAACATTTGATTTGATTTGATCAGAAAGTGAAAAGTAACTGTCCAGTGAAAAAGTTTAAAGTTTAAAGTAACTGTCCAGTGAAAATACCCCTTTCAAAGTTTATATTCTGTTAACTCATACCCAAATAATATTTTTGACTCATCTTATACTCGTATTTGTGGCCGAAGCATACATTTGAGAAAAAAACACTTCAACAACCTCAAACTTGTATCTTAAACATTTAAAAAATGCTTGCTATTTCCTCAAAGATAATGACATCGTCCAACCTCATTGGGTGAGCTGGCCAATCAGCAATCTACTCGCATTCATATTTTTCATAACAGGTATACAGCCCCACCATTACAACACGGAAATCTGCTTTTCCACCTACGTAATTGCCTTTTTTGGAATTAATTATAGGTCATATTTCATAGAAATCTGGAAACGCTTGACAGTTACGTTAAGTTCCTTTAAGTGCTGCTGGTTTACTTTCTTGTAGGCACCACAGGTGTGTCAAATATTGTTGTGATAACGTTGGGGTGAATTTAAGTTCAAATGATACTGTCCATTGAACTGGCATACAACTCAGTTCACAAAATGATTGGATTTATGTGGATCAGACACCAACTCTGCTAAATAGATACATTGAGATATAGTTGTGATAGGAATGAGTCCTAACTTCCACCAACATAAAATGTTCACTTCGTCTCTTATTGTCATCAATGCGTTCGACTTTGAGTGGAAGTTAGGATATGCCCCGTAAAGGCTAATAGCGTAGATTCAGAAATGTGATCATAGTGTGATTCCCCCTCTTGTGTGTGTCTGTGGAGGAGGGAGGGTTGTGGTGCTTCTCTGTGTCAGACAAGTCCTGACCAAAAGTTGCATTTCCAGTTTAGCAGGTGAAAAAAAATACTGCTTTTACAACGCCCTGGTTTAGCTGTTGGCTAATATAAGTCTTTGCAGTTTGGTTGATTTCAAAATCCCCTGCCTAATGGGACAACCACAGAGCAGGCATTAAATGCATTCAACCTAAACAATGGGGATGAACCAGCAAGATCAGTTTTATTTGAGTTATTTTCAGTTTATTTATATATTAAGACAATTTATCAGCTAAATAGATTTGTTTTAAAGGCCTAATGCAGCGGTTTGAATATCAATATCAGATCATTTCTGGGTCACAATTAAAGTACCTTACTTTAATAGACTCCCATTAAAATGGGCAACAAAAAATGATCAAGCAAGAATATTTCTATCACTGTCTGGGAGTGGTCTGGGTGGGGGAGGGGGAAGCTGAGAGCTTTGGAACTCTCCTTGTATTTGGTCTATTAATCAATTGACTGCGTGGTGATATCACCATGGAATGCCAAACCTTAGTCCCATGAAAACCTGCTGATTAGAAGGTCCTGTCTAGATTGTATTTTCAACCAGCAACTATCGGGAAATAACACTGATAAAAAAATCACACTTCATCAGATGTTGACTTCACTGGGTCTTGAAAAAAGTAATTCAAAAATAATCTAAAAACGATGAGGGTCCAAATGATTGGCAGCCTTGTTTTTAATACTCTAGCACCCTGCCCTTGGGATTATAAGATTGGAGAACACGTTGGGGGGGAGTTTAAACCATTCCTCCATACAGAATCTTTCCAGATCCTTGATGTCCTTCGACTGCCCTTATGGACTCCCCTCTTCAATTCAAACTAAAGGTTTCAATGGGGTTCCAGTCCGGAGATTGAGATTACAAAATGTTCATTTTGTGGTCAATTAATCATTTCTTTGTGGATTTAGATGAGTGCTTGGGGTTATTATCTTGCTGGAAGATTAACTTGTAGCCAGGTATTAGCCTCCAGGCAGAGGCGACCAGTTTTTTGTTTAAAATGTCCTGGTACTGGGTTAAGTTCATAATGCCGTTGACCTTAACAAGAAAAGTACCTCATACCTACTGTAAAATATGTTGGTGCATCTTTGACGTTATGTTTGGTTCGCTTCCACTGGTCCTGTGGAAGTTGTTAAGGTCAACGGCTTCATGAACTTTACCAAGTCTGAGGATTTTTTACCCAAAACCTGGTTACCTCTGCCAGGAGGCTGACACTTGGCCACAGGTGCATTTTCCAGCAAGACAATAACACCAAGCAGACATGAGAAATGGTTAGTTGACCACAAAATCGGCATTTTGCAACAAGTCTCTGGACTTGAACCCCATTGAAAACCTGTGGTTTGAATTGAAAAGGACAGTCCGTAAGAGCAGACGAAGGATATCGAGGATCTGGAAAGATGTGTGTTCTCCAATCCCATAAAACATTTCAGAAGAAGCCCCAGTTGAAAGGTATTGCCTGTTATTTATCTCTGTTTTTTTTGTTTCGTTTCTACAATTGTAAAGTGCCGTTAGGAAGTTGAAAAGGGCTATATAATGTTCCATGTATTATTGGTATTGGAAACAGGGGTAGCAATCCTTTTGACCCCTATCGTATTTAGAAAAAACAAGCTACTTGAGTAAACAATATCTCTATGTGAGCAATTGTACTAGTGTAAAATTAATATATTTTTGAGCATGCAATATTGCTCAGTATTAGTAGTATTTATTTTATACACTCTTTTTTGCTGAGATCTTGATCACACACACACACACACACACACACACACACACACACACACACACTTACACTCATGCACGTTCACAGGCACACACACAAACGCACACATACACACACACACACTCATGCACGCACGCACGCACACACACACTCATGCACGCACACACACACACACTCATTCACACACACTCATGCACTCTCGTAAGTGTCATTGTGGCTTCTGGTTCTGACAAAAATGTCTTCAATGTGGTTCCATTAATGTTTCCCATCTATGTACCTCATATATACTGTACCTGGCCCTGGTTTCCCTCATCTGGTCTGGTGAAGCTGTGTTGCCTTGCCGTTATTACATCAGTCAACTGCATGCAGCTGAGGAGTATGATACATTACTGAGCAGCCTGTGTTTCTCCCTCTAAAAGCGTACTGACATCACAGTGGTGTAGGCAGGCTACATGGAACCCACCATGACTTCCTCTGGTTGTTAACTCAGTCTTAGTTCCTTATTTCCCCTGTTGAGCTCTATCTACGATGAGCTGGTTCTAGTGGCACCTCTGACCTCTGGTGGTCATTGGCTGTTAGTGATCATAAACTCCCTGCTTATCCTCGGGGGAGGGGATTCTTCTTTTGTCTTCTTCAATGTTCTGTGTATTCACTCTTGGTGTGTATAGTAACATGAATATGATCCTTGTGTAAAACTGACCATGGATCAGCTTCCAGAGACAACTCCCTTCATTCTACTCTACTCTTCATTCTAATTCTGATATGGTTATAAACTCCCTACTGTCTGTGTGTTGTAGTTCTGAGATGGTTATAAACTCCCTACTGTCTGTGTGTTGTAGTTCTGAGATGGTTATAAACTCCCTAGTGTCTCTGTGTTGTAGTTCTGGCAGTATGGGGAGTGGGTGGAGGTGGTGATCGATGACAGGCTGCCGGTGAAGGATGGGAAGCTGCTGTTTGTCCACTCTGCCGAGGGAGGAGAGTTCTGGAGCGCCCTGCTGGAGAAGGCCTATGCCAAGTAAGGAGGGATGAGGGAGGAGAGGAGAAGAGGGTGGTTAAAATAATTCAAATGTAAATGTGGGCTTTGCATTTCTTTCACTCTGTCTATGTATATGTTTGTGAGTGTTATGATATCAGTAAATCGCTCTGGATTAGAGCGTCTGCTAAATGACCAAAATGTAAATATAAAATGATATGTCTGTATGCTTATTGTAGACTGATTTGTGGTCTTACATAGACTTTTGACACATAATTGTCAACCCTTGTTGCAGGTTGAATGGCTGTTATGAGGCTCTGTCGGGAGGCAGTACGTCAGAGGGTTTTGAGGACTTCACAGGAGGAGTGACGGAGATGTTCGAGCTGAGGAAGGCGCCCTCTGACCTTTACAGCATCATCAGCCGGGCCGTGGAGAGAGGCTCACTGCTGGGCTGCTCCATAGACGTCAGTACCAATACCCATACGCTGAACCGACACATGTAGCAGTGTTTGTACGTGTGTGTGTGTGTGTGTGTGTGCGTGCCTGCGTTTGTGTGCGTGTGTCTTCCCTGACCGAGTCCTTTCTCTATCCCCAGATCACCGGCAGTCATGACATGGAGGCCGTGACCTTTAAGAAGCTAGTGAAAGGCCACGCCTACTCATTGACAGGGGTCGACGAGGTGAGCCAATGTTTGATTGACACTAAGACGGTGATCCCAGTTTGTTTTAGTGGGGTTCTAAACAGAGAGAACAATAATTACATCCGATTGGACAGAAAAGACAGCATTGAAACCAATGTGTTTCTCTTTGCATCAGTTTGATTGACTCAAGGCTGGTGATTTGCCCAGCTACTAAACATCTGTGTAATGAGGTATCCCTCTCCATCAGGTGGTGTACAGGGGGAATAAGACCAAACTGGTCCGTATTCGCAACCCCTGGGGAGAGATAGAGTGGACTGGGGCCTGGAGTGACAAGTACGAGACAGAAGCTTCACTTTACACCTCTCATATTACATATCATGTGTCATATACCGTGTATTCAGACCCCTTGACTTGTTTCACGTTTTGTTACATTACAGCCTTATTCTAAAATGGATTCAATTAAATAAAAACTCAGCAATCTACACACAATACCCCATAATGACAAAGCAAAAACAGGTTTTTAGACATTTTTGCAAATTTATTAAATATATAAACAAAAATACATTACAGATGTATTCATACCCTTTGCTATAAGACTCGAAATTGAGCTCAGGTGCATCCTGTTTCCATTGATCATCCTTGAGATGTTTCTATAACTTGATTGGAGTTGATTTGGAAAGGCACACACCTGTCTATATAAGGTCCCACAGTTGACAGTGCATGTCAGAGCAAAAACCAAGCCATGAGGTTGAAGGAATTGTCTGTGGAGCTCCGAGACAAGGTTGTGTTGAGGCACAGACCTGGGGAAGGGTACCAAACTATTTCTGCAGCATAGAAGGTCCCCAAGAACACAGTGGCCTCCATCATTCTTAGTTTGAAGAAGTTTGGAACCACCAAGACTCTTCTTAGAGCTGGCCGCCCGGCCAAACTGAGCAATCAGGGGAGAAGGGCCTTGGTCATGGAGGTGACCAAGAACCCGATGGTCACTCTGACAGAGCTCTAGAGTTCCTTTGTGGAGCTTGGAGAATCTTCCAGAAGGACAACCATCTCTGCAGCACTCCACCAATCAGGCCTTTATGGTAGAATGGCCAGATGGAAGCCTCTTCTCAGTAAAAGGCACACGACAGCCCTCTTGGAGGCACCTAAAGGACTCAGACAACGAGAAACAATATTCTCTGGTCTGATGGAACAAAGATTAAACTCTTCGGCCTGAATGCCAAGCGTCACGTCTGGATGAAACCTGGCACCATCCCTACGGTGAAGCATGGTGGTGACAGCATCATGCTGTGGAGATGTTTTTCAGCAGCAGGGACTAGGAGACTAGTCAGGATCGAGGCAAAGATGAATGGAGCAAAGAACAGAGAGATCCTTGATGAAAACCTGCTCCAGAGCGCTCAGGACCTCAGACTGTGGTGAAGGATCACCTTCCAACAGGACAACGACCCTAAGCACACAGCCAAGACAATGTAGGAGTGGCTTCAGGACAAATCTCTGAATGTCCTTGAGTGGCCCAGCCAGAGCCCGGACTTGAACCCGATCGAACATCTCTAGAGAGACTGAAAATAGCTGTGCAGCAACACTCCCCATCCAACCTGACAGAGCTTGAGAGGATCTGCAGAGAAGAATGGGAAAAACTCCCCAAATACAGTTGTGCCAAGCTTGTAGCATCATACCCAAGAAGACTCGAGGCTGTAAACGCTGCCAAAATTGCTTCAACAAAGTGTTGGGTAAAGGGTATGAATACTTGTGTAAATGTAATTTATCTTTTATAAATGAGCAAAAATGTCTAAAAACCTGTTTTTACTTTGTCATTATGTGGTATTGTGTGTAGATTGATGAGGAATTGTTTTTATTGAATCCATTTTAGAATAAGGCTGTAATGTAACAAAATGTGGAAGGGGAATGAATACTGAGTTTATAACTGTCATATCATATATCATATAACTAGTGAGTTTATAACTGTCATATCATATATCATAAAACTAGTGAGTTTATAACTGTCATATCATATATCATATAACTAGTGAGTTTATAACTGTCATATCATATATCATATAACTAGTGAGTTTATAACTGTCATATCATATATCATATAACTAGTGAGTTTATAACTGTCATATCATATATCTAGTGAGTTTATAACTGTCATATCATATATCTAGTGAGTTTATAACTGTCATATCATATATCTAGTGAGTTTATAACTGTCATATCATATATCTAGTGAGTTTATAACTGTCATATCATATATCATATAACTAGTGAGTTTATAACTGTCATATCATATATCATATAACTAGTGCGTTTATAACTGTCATATCATATATCATAAAACTAGTGTATTTATAGCTGTCATATCATATATCATATAACTAGTGAGTTTATAACTGTCATATCATATATCATAAAACTAGTGTATTTATAGCTGTCATATCATATATCATATAACTAGTGAGTTTATAACTGTCATATTATATATCATATAACTAGTGAGTTTATAACTGTCATATCATACATCATAAAACTAGTGAGTTTATAGCTGTCATATCATATAACTAGTGAGTTTATAACTGTCATATCATATATCATATAACTAGTGAGTTTATAACTGTCATATCATATAACATAAAACTAGTGAGTTTATAGCTGTCATATCATATATCATATAACTAGTGAGTTTATAACTGTCATATCATATATCTAGTGAGTTTATAACTGTCATATCATATATCTAGTGAGTTTATAACTGTCATATCATATAACATAAAACTAGTGAGTTTATAGCTGTCATATCATATATCATATAACTAGTGAGTTTATAACTGTCATATCATATATCTAGTGAGTTTATAGCTGTCATATCATATAACTAGTGAGTTTATAACTGTCATATCATATAACTAGTGAGTTTATAACTGTCATATCATATAACATAAAACTAGTGAGTTTATAACTGTCATATCATATATCATATAACTAGTGAGTTTATAACTGTCATATCATATAACTAGTGCGTTTATAACTGTCATATCATATATCATAAAACTAGTGTATTTATAACTGTCATATCATATATCATATAACTAGTGAGTTTATAACTGTCATATCATATATCATATAACTAGTGAGTTTATAGTTGTCATATCATATATCATATAACTAGTGCGTTTATAACTGTCATATCATATATCATAAAACTAGTGTATTTATAACTGTCATATCATATATCATATAACTAGTGAGTTTATAACTGTCATATCATATAACATAAAACTAGTGAGTTTATAACTGTCATATCATATATCATATAACTAGTGAGTTTATAGCTGTCATATCATATAACTAGTGAGTTTATAACTGTCATATCATATAACTAGTGAGTTTATAACTGTCATATCATATATCATATAACTAGTGAGTTTATAACTGTCATATCATATATCATATAACTAGTGAGTTTATAACTGTCATATCATATATCATAAAACTAGTGAGTTTATAACTGTCATATCATATATCATATAACTAGTGAGTTTATAACTGTCATATCATATATCATATAACTAGTGAGTTTATAACTGTCATATCATATATCATATAACTAGTGAGTTTATAGTTGTCATATCATATAGCATATAACTAGTGAGTTTATAGTTGTCATATCATATAGCATATAACTAGTGAGTTTATGTTTGTCATATCATATAGCATATCTAGTGAGTTTATAGCTGTCATATCATATAACTAGTGAGTTTATAACTGTCATATTATATATCATATAACTAGTGAGTTTATAACTGTCATATCATACATCATAAAACTAGTGAGTTTATAGCTGTCATATCATATAACTAGTGAGTTTATAACTGTCATATCATATATCATATAACTAGTGAGTTTATAGCTGTCATATCATATATCATATAACTAGTGAGTTTATAACTGTCATATCATATATCTAGTGAGTTTATAACTGTCATATCATATATCTAGTGAGTTTATAACTGTCATATCATATAACATAAAACTAGTGAGTTTATAGCTGTCATATCATATATCATATAACTAGTGAGTTTATAACTGTCATATCATATATCTAGTGAGTTTATAGCTGTCATATCATATAACTAGTGAGTTTATAACTGTCATATCATATAACTAGTGAGTTTATAACTGTCATATCATACATCATAAAACTAGTGAGTTTATAGCTGTCATATCATATAACTAGTGAGTTTATAACTGTCATATCATATATCATATAACTAGTGAGTTTATAACTGTCATATCATATAACATAAAACTAGTGAGTTTATAGCTGTCATATCATATATCATATAACTAGTGAGTTTATAACTGTCATATCATATATCTAGTGAGTTTATAACTGTCATATCATATATCTAGTGAGTTTATAACTGTCATATCATATAACATAAAACTAGTGAGTTTATAGCTGTCATATCATATATCATATAACTAGTGAGTTTATAACTGTCATATCATATATCTAGTGAGTTTATAGCTGTCATATCATATAACTAGTGAGTTTATAACTGTCATATCATATAACTAGTGAGTTTATAACTGTCATATCATATAACATAAAACTAGTGAGTTTATAACTGTCATATCATATATCATATAACTAGTGAGTTTATAACTGTCATATCATATAACTAGTGCGTTTATAACTGTCATATCATATATCATAAAACTAGTGTATTTATAACTGTCATATCATATATCATATAACTAGTGAGTTTATAACTGTCATATCATATATCATATAACTAGTGAGTTTATAGTTGTCATATCATATATCATATAACTAGTGCGTTTATAACTGTCATATCATATATCATAAAACTAGTGTATTTATAACTGTCATATCATATATCATATAACTAGTGAGTTTATAACTGTCATATCATATAACATAAAACTAGTGAGTTTATAACTGTCATATCATATATCATATAACTAGTGAGTTTATAGCTGTCATATCATATAACTAGTGAGTTTATAACTGTCATATCATATAACTAGTGAGTTTATAACTGTCATATCATATATCATATAACTAGTGAGTTTATAACTGTCATATCATATATCATATAACTAGTGAGTTTATAACTGTCATATCATATATCATAAAACTAGTGAGTTTATAACTGTCATATCATATATCATATAACTAGTGAGTTTATAACTGTCATATCATATATCATATAACTAGTGAGTTTATAACTGTCATATCATATATCATATAACTAGTGAGTTTATAGTTGTCATATCATATAGCATATAACTAGTGAGTTTATAGTTGTCATATCATATAGCATATAACTAGTGAGTTTATGTTTGTCATATCATATAGCATATCTAGTGAGTTTATAGCTGTCATATCATATAACTAGTGAGTTTATAACTGTCATATTATATATCATATAACTAGTGAGTTTATAACTGTCATATCATACATCATAAAACTAGTGAGTTTATAGCTGTCATATCATATAACTAGTGAGTTTATAACTGTCATATCATATATCATATAACTAGTGAGTTTATAGCTGTCATATCATATATCATATAACTAGTGAGTTTATAACTGTCATATCATATATCTAGTGAGTTTATAACTGTCATATCATATATCTAGTGAGTTTATAACTGTCATATCATATAACATAAAACTAGTGAGTTTATAGCTGTCATATCATATATCATATAACTAGTGAGTTTATAACTGTCATATCATATATCTAGTGAGTTTATAGCTGTCATATCATATAACTAGTGAGTTTATAACTGTCATATCATATAACTAGTGAGTTTATAACTGTCATATCATATAACATAAAACTAGTGAGTTTATAACTGTCATATCATATATCATATAACTAGTGAGTTTATAACTGTCATATCATATAACTAGTGCGTTTATAACTGTCATATCATATATCATAAAACTAGTGTATTTATAACTGTCATATCATATATCATATAACTAGTGAGTTTATAACTGTCATATCATATATCATATAACTAGTGAGTTTATAGTTGTCATATCATATATCATATAACTAGTGCGTTTATAACTGTCATATCATATATCATAAAACTAGTGTATTTATAACTGTCATATCATATATCATATAACTAGTGAGTTTATAACTGTCATATCATATAACATAAAACTAGTGAGTTTATAACTGTCATATCATATATCATATAACTAGTGAGTTTATAGCTGTCATATCATATAACTAGTGAGTTTATAACTGTCATATCATATAACTAGTGAGTTTATAACTGTCATATCATATATCATATAACTAGTGAGTTTATAACTGTCATATCATATATCATATAACTAGTGAGTTTATAACTGTCATATCATATATCATAAAACTAGTGAGTTTATAACTGTCATATCATATATCATAAAACTAGTGTATTTATAACTGTCATATCATATATCATATAACTAGTGAGTTTATAACTGTCATATCATATAACATAAAACTAGTGAGTTTATAACTGTCATATCATATATCATATAACTAGTGAGTTTATAGCTGTCATATCATATAACTAGTGAGTTTATAACTGTCATATCATATAACTAGTGAGTTTATAACTGTCATATCATATATCATATAACTAGTGAGTTTATAACTGTCATATCATATATCATAAAACTAGTGAGTTTATAACTGTCATATCATATATCATATAACTAGTGAGTTTATAACTGTCATATCATATATCATATAACTAGTGAGTTTATAACTGTCATATCATATATCATATAACTAGTGAGTTTATAGTTGTCATATCATATAGCATATAACTAGTGAGTTTATAGTTGTCATATCATATAGCATATAACTAGTGAGTTTATGTTTGTCATATCATATAGCATATCTAGTGAGTTTATAGCTGTCATATCATATAACTAGTGAGTTTATAGTTGTCATATGTCATAAAACTAGTGAGTTTATGGCTGTCATATCATATAGCATATCTAGTGAGTTTATAGCTGTCATATCATATAGCATATCTAGTGAGTTTATAGCTGTCATATCATATAGCATATCTAGTGAGTTTATAGTTGTCATATCATATAGCATATCTAGTGAGTTTATAGCTGTCATATCATATAGCATATCTAGTGAGTTTATAGTTGTCATATCATATAGCATATCTAGTGAGTTTATAGTTGTCATATCATATAGCATATCTAGTGAGTTTATAGCTGTCATATAATATAACTAGTGAGTTTATAGCTGTCATATCATATAGCATATCTAGTGAGTTTATAGCTGTCATATCATATAGCATATCTAGTGAGTTTATAGCTGTCATATAATATAGCATATCTAGTGAGTTTATAGCTGTCATATCATATAACTACTATTTGTTGTTGAAATACAGTCTGTGATGTGTTTTCATTGTGGATGTTTCAGCTCCAGAGAGTGGGAGGGTGTTGACCGCTCAGTCAGAGGGCGACTCCAGAACTGCAGTGAGGACGGAGAGTTCTGGTGAGTGTGTGTGTGTTTATGTGTATGTATGTGTGACACCAAGTCGGATGTCTTATTGGCCGATCGGTATGATACTTGAGAGTATGTGTGCGCTAATGCATCGTATACCTGACCGACTCTCCATCTCCCTCCCTCCCTCCCTCCCTCCCTCCCTCCCTCCCTCCCTCCCTCCCTCCCTCCCTCCCTCCCTCCCTTCTATCAGGATGTCGTTCAGTGACTTCCTGCTTGAGTTCACACGTCTGGAGATCTGCAACCTGACAGCAGACGCTCTGGAGGCCACCCAGCAGAAGAAGTGGAGCTCAGCCGTCTACCAGGGGGAGTGGAGGTCAGGCAGCACGGCTGGGGGCTGCAGGAACTTCCCTGGTGAGGAGGGAGGATGGAAAAAAAGAGGCAGGGAAGGAGGCAGAGAAGCAGGCAGAGAAGGAAGCAGAGGAGAGAGGGAAGTGGCCCAGGCAGGCTGTAGCAAAGAGAGAAGGATAAAGACAGTTACTCCTAGTCGCTGAGTAAAGGAGTTGTTTTTCTCCCATGGTTAAGATTACGATGTGGGAGGGTAGGCTGAAGCTAGATATGTACCTAAAAGCAACTTCTACTGGATGCGTGAGGATAAAGAAATGGTGTCTAATAAACAGTTGATTCAAATGTTTCCTTCTCTAGATTCTTCTAATAACTGTTTCTCCCACAATCCCTAGCCACATTCTGGATCAACCCGCAATTCAAGGTTGCCCTGCAGCACCCCGACACAGCCGGCCAATCAGATTGCAGCTTCCTGGTGGCGCTCATGCAGAAGGACCGGAGAAAGAAACGCAAGGAGGGCAAAGACATGGAGACCATCGGTTTCGCCATCTACGAGGCAAGAAACTGATCTTTGTAGCTGGTTAAACTTTTTTCATTGAGTTTTAAAGTGTAAGCAAGGGAGTACGACAGTTTGTCCAAGAAACTGTTTTTGAACGAGTAGAATTGACTGGATGTTTCTATCTAACTCCTATCTTTTCTGTGTCTCTCTTCAGGTTCCTAATGAGGTATGTATATTCTGCTGGCCAGTATTCTTTGACGTTAGGTTGTAAGTTAATCTTGTGATAAGCTCTAAGAGTCCAGCATAACTATGATCCTGTTGGTCCATTTGCTAGATATTTAGAGTGCTTTAAAACCTTTTGGACAGTGTGTCATAACTGAAGAAGTGGAATTCTCCTCATGCTGTGGCAACAATGTGGTCTTAAAGGGGAGATCTGCAGTTGCTGCATCCATTTTTTGACTATTATGGTATGTAGGCATTATGGTATGTAGGCCGGCCTTGAAGAATAGAACTTAGAAATGAATCATGAGCTTAGTTCAACTGTCACCCCATCAGAACCCAACATATCAGCTTGTTTTACTTCAATGTTTGTGAACAAAGTCAATTTAAACAAACACCAAATAGCCTTTAAACATAGTTGAAACTATCATTTCTATATCATGGATGGTCTTTCCTTGCATCCATAGTCAAAAATTGTGAGTATTTACATTTCTCCAGCACCGTCCCGCAGCGTTTTACTGAAATGGGGATGGGGAAAACCCTTTGTTATTGTTTCAACTGCTGATTGCCTCTTTAAGGTCAAAGCTCAGAGGTCAAGGGTTTAGATATTTACTCCCCTCACAGTTGGGGTTAGGTTCACCTAGAAGGGGGTGCAATGAACTCAACTTCTCTGAAGTGAACTAACTTGCCCACAGTGCTTTCTTTTCAGTATGTGGGCAGATCAAGGGTTAGAGGTCAAGGGTTAGAGTTCACTCACACAGCTTTCCCTCCTCTCCATCCTCTTAGTACATGGGTTAGGTTCACCTAGTTTAACTAACTCACTCATACTGCTTTCCCCTGCCCTTAGTATGTGGGCAGATCAGGGGTTAAGGGTTAGAGGTTAGAGGTCAGGGGTTAGTGAGTTCACCTCCCTCACAGCATTTTCCCACTACTCTCTCTGTCCTCTTAGTACATGGGTAAATCAGGCGTCCACCTGAAGAGAGACTTCTTCCTGACGCACGGTTCCAGTGCCCGCTCTGAGCTCTTCATCAACCTGAGAGAGGTGAGCTCTCGCTTCCAGCTGCCTGCCGGGGAGTACATCATTGTCCCCTCCACCTTTGAACCCAAGAAGGAGGGAGACTTCGTCCTCAGGGTCTTCTCTGAGAAACCTGCCAACTATGAGTGAGTGATGGAGAAGTGAGAAGTGGACAGGAAATATGATAGGTTGATATGGAAATTGTGGATGGTATAAGGTGATGCATTTGATTGAAGGATATTGATACTTGTGTTATTTTCTGTCTGTTAGGGAGCTGGATGATGATGTCACAGCTGAACTACCAGCAGAGGTGAGTGGAGGAGACATGGGTTGTGTCCCAAATGTCACCTAATTCGCTAAATAGTGTGGTGCTTTTGATTAGGGCATTGGTTGAAAGTAGTGCACTATATAGGTATTAGGGAGTCCATTTTTTATACACTATTCCTAAACTAATCAAAGTGAAGAGTTTACATTCCTCTGTGAGTTTACATTCCTGTGTGAGTTTACATTCCTGTGTGAGTTTACATTCCTCTGTGAGTTTACATTCCTCTGTGAGTTTACATTCCTGTGTGAGTTTACATTCCTCTGCGAGTTTACATTCCTCTGGGAGTTTACATTCCTCTGGGAGTTTACATTCCTCTGTGAGTTTACATTCTTCTGTGAGTTTACATTCCTCTGTGAGTTTACATTCCTCTGTGAGTTTACATTCCTCTGTGAGTTTACATTCCTCTGTGAGTCTACATTCCTGTGTGAGTTTACATTCCTCTGTGAGTTTACATTCCTCTGTGAGTTTACATTCCTCTGTGAGTTTACATTCCTCTGTGAGTTTACATTCCTGTGTGAGTTTACATTCCTCTGTGAGTTTACATTCCTGTGTGAGTTTACATTCCTCTGTGAGTTTACATTCCTCTGTGAGTTTACATTCCTCTGTGAGTTTACATTCCTGTGTGAGTTTACATTCCTCTGTGAGTTTACATTCCTCTGTGAGTTGACATTCCTCTGTGAGTTTACATTCCTCTGTGAGTTGACATTCCTCTGCGAGTTTACATTCCTCTGGGAGTTTACATTCCTCTGTGAGTTTACATTCTTCTGTGAGTTTACATTCCTCTGTGAGTTTACATTCCTCTGTGAGTTTACATTCCTCTGTGAGTTTACATTCCTCTGTGAGTTGACATTCCTCTGTGAGTTTACATTCCTCTGTGAGTTGACATTCCTCTGCGAGTTTACATTCCTCTGGGAGTTTACATTCCTCTGTGAGTTTACATTCTTCTGTGAGTTTACATTCCTCTGTGAGTTTACATTCCTCTGTGAGTTTACATTCCTCTGTGAGTTTACATTCCTCTGGGAGTTTACATTCCTCTGTGAGTTTACATTCTTCTGTGAGTTTACATTCCTCTGTCTGTTTCAGACCGAGCTGGACGAGAGCCAGATCGACGCTGGCTTCAAGAGTCTGTTTAGACAACTGGCTGGAGAGGTGAGGAGTCGTGTTGGGCAATGAGGGTAGAGCAGAGTGAAGGGTCTGACATAGTCTTTTCTCATGGTCTCTCTGTTCGACCTACAGGACATGGAGATCAGTGCCACAGAGCTGCAGACTATTTTGAACAGGATCATGACCAAGCGTGAGTCCACAGGAATAGAATAAGTACACAGCATTCTACTCTGTATCTGTATGTGTGACTAAAACCCAGCCACATGCCTTCAGCAGAGACCTAAACTGTCGGTCCTTCCATGCAGAAACTTTACAGTGGAAATATGTAAATATTTGGATTTAGATATTACAGGTGCAGTTCGAAAACGCAAAAACGTGTTTTTCCACTTTTCTCATTCTTTCTCCATCTTCCCCTATCTCTCTCTTCCTCTCTCTTTCTCGCTCTCTCTCTCGCTCTCCGATACAGACAAAGATCTGAAAACAGATGGATTTGGACCAGATTCCTGTCGGACTATGATCAACCTGATGGACGTATCCTTGGTGTATTGAGGCATTTTTATACAGTATTACTCCTCTCTGTCTGTCTCTCTGCCTCTGTCTGTCTGTCTGGTCTGGTCTGGTCTGGTCTGCCTGTCTGTCTGTCTGTCTGTCTGTCTGTCTGGTCTCTCTGCCTCTGTCTGACTGTCTATAGCTCTTTAAACAAGGTTCCTTGACCGTGTCCTTCAGACTGATGGTAGTGGTAAACTGGGATTGACAGAGTTCCATGTGCTGTGGGAGAAGATCAAACGATACCTGGTGAGATTAGCTTAAACATCTGTTCTGCTATTCACCTGAGTCATTCTGTGAAGCTGAGCCTTCTCTCTCTTCATGAGTTCCTTGTTGGTGTTCCTTGTCTAGTCTTGGTAGAGCCATTCCACTAGTTTCTTTATCTTTGTCTTCTTCCTCTCTCTTTCTCTCTCTCCAGACTATATTCCGTCAGTTTGATCTGGACAAGTCAGGCACCATGAGTTCCTATGAGATGAGGATGGCTCTGGAGGCAGCAGGTAAGTACAGCCCAGTCCCTCCTTTCCTTAAACCACGACCCACTTCCTTTGTAGTGAATCATCACTCTTTGTATTCAATCATACAAACCAGGACACCTGACTACACCCGGACACCTGACTACACCGGACACCTGACTACACCGGACACCTGACTACACCGGACACCTGACTACACCGGACACCTGACTACACCTGACACCTGACTACACCGGACACCTGACTACACCCGGACACCTGACTACACCGGACACCTGACTACACCCGGACACCTGACTACACCGGACACCTGACTACACCGGACACCTGACTACACCGGACACCTGACTACACCGGACATCTGACTACACCGGACACCTGACTACACCCGGACACCTGACTACACCGGACACCTGACTACACCGGACACCTGACTACACCGGACACCTGACTACACCCGGACACCTGACTACACCGGACACCTGACTACACCCGGACACCTGACTACACCGGACACCTGACTACACCGGACACCTGACTACACCGGACACCTGACTACACCGGACATCTGACTACACCGGACACCTGACTACACCCGGACACCTGACTACACCGGACACCTGACTACACCGGACACCTGACTACACCGGACACCTGACTACACCGGACACCTGACTACACCCGGACACCTGACTACACCGGACACCTGACTACACCGGACACCTGACTACACCCGGACACCTGACTACACCAGACACCTGACTACACCGGACACCTGACTACACCGGACATCTGACTACACCGGACACCTGACTACACCTGACACCTGACTACACCGGACACCTGACTACACCTGACTATACCTGACACCTGACTACACCTGACACCTGACTACACCGGACACCTGACTACACCGGACAACTGACTACACCGGACACCTGACTACACCTGACACCTGACTACACCGGACACCTGACTACACCTGACTATACCTGACACCTGACTACACCGGACACCTGACTACACCTGACTATACCTGACACCTGACTACACCGGACACCTGACTACACCTGACTATACCTGACACCTGACTACACCGGACACCTGACTACACCGGACACCTGACTACACCGGACACCTGACTACACCGGACACCTGACTACACCGGACACCTGACTACACCGGACACCTGACTACATCGGACACCTGACTATACCTGACACCTGACTATACCTGACACCTGACTACACCGGACACCTGACTACACCGGACACCTGACTACACCGGACACCTGACTACACCGGACAACTGACTACACCGGACACCTGACTACACCTGACACCTGACTACACCGGACACCTGACTACACCTGACTATACCTGACACCTGACTACACCGGACACCTGACTACACCTGACTATACCTGACACCTGACTACACCGGACACCTGACTACACCTGACTATACCTGACACCTGACTACACCGGACACCTGACTACACCGGACACCTGACTACACCGGACACCTGACTACACCGGACACCTGACTACACCGGACACCTGACTACACCGGACACCTGACTACACCGGACACCTGCAGTCTGACCCACGGGATCTTTATGAAAGCATATCTAGCATTGAAATGGTTCCCACCTTTGGTCTGTGTGTTATTTCCCCAGGGTTCAAGCTGACAAACCACCTGTTCCAGCTGATCATACTGCGTTACACTGAGGCCGACCTGGCAGTTGACTTTGACAACTTTGTTACCTGCCTGGTTAGGCTGGAGACCATGTTCAGTGAGTCATTTTGTCATATTTCCATACCTTTTTCCCCATTAAGTCCTTGTATTAATAAACTCACTTCAAATTGGCCATCAAACAATACTTGTCATAGTCTTGACTGTTGAGAATAATAATATGTATTTGCATGATTATATGACGTACTGTACATTTATGAGCGCTTGAAAACAGGATAGCGATTTCTTACAATTCTCTCTCCACTACTTTACAGAGACCTTCAAGACGTTGGACACAGATGCTGATGGAGTCATACAACTCAACTTCTTCCAGGTCTGAAGATCTCACATTTCTATCAATCTCATCTGTTTACCAGGTGTATACAGGAACCAGTGGAGGCTGCTATGGGGAGGACGGCCCATAGTAATGGCTTGAATGGAGTCAATGGAATGGTATCAACCAATGGAAACCACGTGTGATACCATTCCATTGACTCCATTCCAACCATTATTATGAGCCGTCCTCCCCTCAGCAGCCTCCACCGACAGGAAAAGGGAGAGATTTGTTTTTCTATCCCCTCTGTAGAGTGGAGGGAAGTTGGGATTTATTTTTGCAGTGGTCAGATTGTTTACCTCCTTTCCCTCTCCACCTTCTCTCTGCAGTGGATCAGCCTGACCATGTTTGCCTAGAGATGGACTGACCCTCTGATGTTACGGCACCAGGCTGCACTCATGTCCTTTCAGAAGTGCCTTTCCCTGGTCCCTCCTCTCCACGCTGCAGAGGTCCATGGATTTTAAAAACTCTTGGAATGTTTACAACATTTAGTATGCGGGTCATCGTGTGCTAGAGCCTTGCCTGTTACCTTAGAAACAGAGGGGGCCGCAACATAAAAGTTGGTGGGAGATTTTTATACTGATTCCTATTGGATAGGAAGGAAACTGCCTAAACTGTTTGTTTACATCTTATGCCAAATTTCATTGATGCCTTGTGTCATATTTTCAACATGGCGGCTTCCTTTCAGCAGCCAGTGTTTGTCAGTAATAGGTGAAGGGTGTGGTGTTAGTATGGAGTTTGCTGGGTCAAATGATTTCCTCTGCAGAGAGGGGGCAAAGCGCTGTTGTTTTTCGGAAGTACTTGATCAACCCTAGAGAATCGAATCACCCGCATGACAGTTTTATCATAGTCGGATATATCAATACTTTTCAATGGAAAAACAAACAATATCATTGTAATGCTGCATACTCACCTTGATATCCTTTTTTTTTGGGGGGGGGGGGGGGGGGGGTGCCACAGACACTTCAAGGATATGCCTTTATTTTATCTCATTTTTCAGTGTTCAAGGGGAACATAAATCATTTGATTGTTATTTTTGTATTTGAATGTTGGTTGTAAGGGATGACTGATTTGATTGGAATAGCAGGCCTGAAGCTGATGCATGTGATGTCAGATGTATTGATGTAGGGGAGCTATATAACCTCTATGAAGGTAGAGAAAAATGCACGTATCTTGGCGGAAAGAGAAATAAACAAGCCTTTGAAAGTATCGATTGAGACATTTTCCCATCTTGCCAAATAGACTGATATTGAGGAGAGCAGAAGCAGTATGACACTCATATTACCATTACACTATAGCTGACATTTCCTGTGTGGATGAATGCCAAAATGTCTTAAATACAATCACACGACTGTTGTTTACCATGTACACTCTGGACTTGTTATGCCATCTATCATGGAATGATCTAACTTCTCTATATCTATCTTTTCAAAACTTTAATAAAAAACTTTCTGTACACAATTATATTAATGTGGATATGTCATTATTGGGGTTTTGAGCGAGGCTAAAAATGAATATCAGACTCATGGAATGAGTCCCATTGTTAATATCAACCCGTGAATAATTCTCATGTTGCTTCCTCAATCTTTTCTGGACAACATTTTACACGGGAGTGTCATCGACCAATAAATTGGCCAATTGCCCCCAATTAAAACAGAAGACTTGATCACATGAATAAATAAACTTTAGTAGCCACATTCATATTTTAAAAAAAGGACAAGAGCAGAGATAAATACTTCACGATGGCTAATGTACATCTATAGACAGGATACACACATTAAGACATGTACAGCAGATTCATCACGTTCTCACTGTTACGTTAAATATAGACAGGATACACACATTAAGACATGTACAGCAGATTCATCACGTTCCCACTGTTACGTTAAATATAGACAGGATACACACATTAAGACATGTACAGCAGATTCATCGCATTCTCACTGTTACGTTAAATATAGACAGGACACACACATTAAGACATGTACAGCAGATTCATCACGTTCCCACTGTTACGTTAAATATACACAGGACACACACATTAAGACATGTACAGCAGATTCATCGCATTCTCACTGTTACGTTAAATCGAGACATTTACATCTGCAGATCAATATTAAATTAACACCATCTTCTAATAGACAATAATAATAGCAACAATAACAAAAACAACAACTAAAATAGAATCCGCCCGTAGAGCTGCTCACGGCAGGAATGTACACTAGCTTAAAAAAATAGGAAGAATGTTTTAAAAAGTGAGAGGGACTCAACAACTGAGGGTGAGGCGTCAGCCAGTAAGTGGCTGTTTCACACAGCTCTCAGATCAGGCACTTTAAAATCAAACGCAGGTCATTGGGTTTCATAGCTTCAAGGCGGTCGGTTTCTACTGATTCAGGGCCAGTTTCACAATAGAAATATAATTCCTAGAAGGGAAATTGCCCCTCAGATCACAGCAATTTGACTGCACCCTTCATTGGTACACTCAAAATGGCCACCAGCCAACCCGTCAGCTACCCACTGACTTGAATGGGGATGCCCACTGTAGGAAATATATTTCTATAAGATTGGTGGTTGGTTCCATTCGTTCATTTAGGCGTTGGTGTTGTTGTACTCCATGCGAGTGACCATGGTAGAGACCAGTTTCTGCAGCTGGATGGAGCGGTGCTGGCCTGTCTCCAGGACTTCCTTGTGGTTGGCCTTCTCCTCACTGTCATAGTCCATCACAGCCTTGTTGGTGATCAGGGACAGGGCAAACACTCGCATGCCGCAGTGACGCGCTACAATCACCTCATGAACTGTACTCATGCCTGAGGGAGGGGGGGAGAAAGAGAGAGAGAGAGCTGCATCAATTATATTTTTACTCAATATAAGAGAACAATTTGAGTTCAATATTCCCAATGCATTGTGAAGGTGTTGATTAAACTATTGCAGGGAGGCAGGGAGAGAGGAGACGTACCGACAGCGTCAGCTCCCAGTTTGTGCAGCATGCGACACTCCGCAATGGTCTCGAACGAGGGCCCGCCCAGGACACAGTACACACCTTCACGCAGGAAGTTACCGTAGCCCAGCTCCTGTCCCACATCCACAGCCAGCTGCTGCAGCTCTCTGTCGTACGCATCAGACATACAGGGGAACCGCACGCCAAACCTAGGAGAGAGGGAGGGTTACACCTCAATGCCACAACTATTGCACGTGCAAACAAGTTCAACAAAATTCTCTCTGTCACACACAACACACAAGCTTGCCAAGCCTACCTGTCGTCGTTAGGTCCAGACAGTGGGTTGTTGCCAGCGAACCCAGGCATGTTGATGTGGTCTTTCATGATCATGATGTCTCCCACCTTGAAGTCCTGGTTGAGACCGCCAGCAGCGTTGGTCAGGATTACTGTCTCAACACCCAGCAAGCTGAAGATACGCATGGGCAGGGTGATCTAGAACACAAACACATGGTCAATTCATCACAAACGGTAGAACACAACACAATGTACAGCTAATACATGAATACTCTATTGCAGGATTCCTGATTTGATATGCTAAGTTTGTATTCTCAAAACTTCTATAAATAACATTGAATAATTTTTTCAGTAAAACAATTCATACATGACACACAAGAGCGTCAAAAACACAACGTGGTCATATGTGACCTGTATTCAACTGGTGTTGTAAAGCACATTGCCCCTGATAAAGGAAAAACAAAGAAGATATCTTCTCTACATATCATGTGAAGTAATGGAAAGAGCAGCGGATGTCTGCCTGCCACAGTCACTAGGTAGTAAACAGACATGATAGACGTACCTTCTGGATGGCGTATCCCTCGTAGAGGTGGAAGCGACCCTGCATGCACACACATGGCCTTCCCTTCAGCATCCCGAACACCAGGCGACCAGCATGTCCATCCACTGTAACACACAACCACCAATTAGAATGCACCGACGACACACGGCAACCAATCAGAAAACATCTTATGGAACCATGTGTTTTTCCATAGGCTATAACTTCAGTTTTTCCTGGTTTTCCTTAGACACGACCAAGATAATCTTGGACCTACACATCTGCAATGCCGATTCACCACAAAAGAAAACAAGTTGACAGGCATAATATTACACCTGTGCTCTGGGGGAAGTTGGGGATGTCCTTGTAGTTGAAGGCCACCTGGTCTTTAAGCATGTCAGCCAGTCCTCCCATTCCTGAACCACACACAATGCCCACCAGGGGGCGAACGGAGGTCTCGGCCAACAGCCAGTCTGCTGTGCCCTTGCAGTCCTCATAGCTGATCCTGAAACACAGAGGGAGATATACTGTAGGTTAGAATAAAATACCTACTTCTACTATTACTTTCTAAAATAACAGATGTGATGGTCGATGCTATCATGACACATAGCTGATATGCCCTGGGGTGTGTCAGAGTGTCTATGGGAAGTTGAAGTGTGTGTGTGCCCATTGAAACACGTGCATGTGCGCACACACACACATTCATTCAGAGTCACGCTGCCTCAGCCTGAGTCCTCCTCTTATTTTTTATTTAACCTTTATTTAACTAGGCAAGTCAGTTAAGAACAAATTCTTATTTTAAGAACACATTCTTATTTTGAATGACAGCCTAGGAACTGTGGGTTAACTGCCTGTTCAGGGGCAGAACGACTGATTTATACATGGTCAGCTCAGGGATTCAATCCAGCAACCTTTCAGTTAGTAAATAGTTAATTAACGCGATAATACATACCTTTTTGGGTTGACCCAACCAAATACACATAGAAATGTGTGTTATAAATCTGTCGTTCTCATTGAAATGTGCATTATGTGCGCTATTGCTATGCTTTCTGATCTCAGGTTTCGTTTTCGCATCTTATACTTTCGGTTTTATACATCGGCTTCAAAAAGCTGAAATAACAATATTTTGGGTTTTGGAAAATATATTTCACAGCAGTTTAGACGGTACAATGGTCCTCTACTCTGTTTGTCACATAAACAGAAATTGGGCGAATTTGAGAAACCAGGAAATGGCGAAGCCATTTCTGAATAGCGCAAATATTGAAATATGCCTTCAGGATAGGAAGTGTGAATTACATTTGATGAGTATTTATAAATATTTCGGTTCAGTATATAATACCGAAATGATTTAATCAAATATTATGTTGAAATATAATGACTATTTAGATTTTTCTCAATAATTTTGGTTTTTAAAAACAGCAGTACATCTGGTTATTCCTTTTCAGTAATGATGTAACCCGCGCGTACCTCACTTCCCCTATCCCATTCAAGAACGCGACAGGACCTAAAAACCCACTTCATTTCGTAGCCCATACAAAATCCTGTCAGGTGTTGTGCCGAAAATCTCCCCCTGCCAGAACCCTGAGCATAATTGTTTTTAAATATTCGAAATATGATTGAAATATGATTGAAAGTCTATCGTATAATCTCGATGAAAAGACCAAACTGACCCCCCCCCCCCCCCCCCCCCCCCGCTTGTCCCATCTGCTGCCCATTGCGCATGTAACGTTAACGCCGAATCGCCAGAGCTACACAAACCCATTTCGGGGGTCTCATCTAAAAATAAACACTACTATATAGTCCACGTGCACACTTGACCATATGCTATACTAGTCCTACAGTAGCACCACGTGTGAATAAAAGTAGCGGGTAAGTACTGGCAGGTAAAATACAACGATAGAATGATGCAATGTCCCCCTACGCACTTGCCCGCGGAACAAGATGTAAAGAACGCGTCTAGAACATGAATGGAATGAATGAAATAATAACCTAGGCTACTCACCCGGTACTTGACTCTGGAAACATTCTGAAAAGTAATGCGACTGGAATCCTCTCAAAAGCAGCGACGTATCAATTGGCTCAATGTAACAGCAGCAGATAGACTTGACTGGCGGCAAAACCTCTGCGGAAAAAAATCCTTAAAAAAACAAAAATTTCAAATAAATAAATTAAAGTGGTATTTTAAATAATGTTAGATGATCTAAATGGTCAAATCATTCATTTGAAAACCGTTGAGCTGTATAGTAGTCTTCTAACTAACAGTTTTATAGTAGATGCTCTTGTATCTGGTCAGCTTTGCAAATGCAACTGTGCAATTATAGCCCGAGCCCTTCTCTGTTACCCCTCCTCCTGGGTGACGCAAATACATCCGGACGTTTGGATTGGACCATACCGCACACGTTAAAACTACGCAATTCTGGACAGGAGGAATGCACGGTGTCTGATAGAAATATGTTCCATGTCTGTTTGAGTTAATTTATTCTCACCCAAAACCTGACACACCCCTTCAGAATAGTCAGAATGTTCAAATAAATATTTGGAAACCAAGGGGTGTAGCCTAGGCTAATGCCTATAGGCTATGGAATGTGTCAAACGAGTAGTCTGCTGTTGATCATTCACAAAAGGGACAGTAACAAATCGTATCCTAATATCTTGTTTATTTTTCAGCACTTTCATAGATTTTTAGATACGATGATGGGGATTCCCATAAGGAAGGGTTAGTGCTATCCAGAATCCTTGGGACGTCCATAACCTAAACCCTAACCTTAACCCGGCTAATCTTACCCTGACCTTAACCTTTACCTTAACCACTTTACATTTCAACTTCAATGGGGTAGGGAGGTTACAAGGATCCAGGAAAGCACAGACCCATAAGGAAGTGACTCAGCAGCCTGGACAGGAATATCATAACTCACATGTGACTCCATTTACTTGTCTCATCACACCCCACCGATTATTATTGCATTATTTGGGTTAGGCACCGATTGGCTCAAAGAAAACATGAGCAAAAATGTTGCAACCTGAACTTTACCAGAATTGACTTTCAGCAAGCACAGCACTTTTAACAAGACAGCCCCCACAATAATTTTTACATCAATTTCTCTCAGCCAATCACCAGTCATTTGTGTGACTTCAGTGCAGCTTTTGACGTTATCGATCATAGTCTGCAGCTGGAAAAAACGTATGTGCTATGGCTTTGCACCCCCTGTTATAATGTGGATAAAGAGCTACTTGTCTAACAGAACACAGAGGGTGTTCTATAATGGAAGCCTCTCAAACATAATCCAGGTAGAAGCAGAAATTCCCCAGGATAGCTGATTAGGATCCTTGCTTTTTTCAATCTTTACTAACGACATGTCACTGGCTTTGAGTAAAGCCTATGTGTCTATGTATGCGGAGGACTCAACATTGTACACGCCAGCTACTACAGTGACTGAAATGACTGCAACACTTAACAATGAGTTGCAATTAGTTTCGGAATGGGTAGCAAGGAAAAAGTTAGTTCTAAATATTTGCATGTCAATCTCTCATGGCTCAAAGTGGAAGAGAGATTGTCTTCATCATTACTTGTTTTTGTAAAAGGTGTTGACAAGCTGAAGGTACTGTGCTGTCTGTTTAAAATACGAGCACACAGCTCGGACACCCATGCACACCCCACAAGACATGCCACCAGAGGTCTCTTCAAAGTCCCCAAGTCCAGAACAGACTACGGGAGGCATACAGCACTACATAGAGCCATGACTACATGGAACTCTATTCCACATCAAGAAACTGATGTAAGCAGTAGAATCAGATTTAATAAACAGATAAAAATACACCTTATGGAACAGCGGAGACTGTGAAGTAACACAAACATAGACACAGACACACACACACACATGATAACATACGCACAATACACATGCATACACACACACACATACACACAATGACATACGCACTATACACACACATGGATTTCTGCATTGTAGATATGTGGTAGTGTTGTGTGGGCCTGAGGACACAGACTTAGTGTGTTGTGACTTCTGTAATGATTGTATTGTAATGTTTTGTAAATTGTATAACTGCCTTCATTTTGCAGACCCCAGGAAGAGTAGCTGCTGCCTTGGCAACAGCTGATGGGGATCCATAATAAATACAACAAATACAATACCAGAAATGAGCAAAGGCAGAGAGAAGTAGCTCAACACTCTTTAAATCTTAGGATCTACAAGTACTTCCAAATATAGGAAATCAACTCGAAAACATGTGAAAGGATCCGTGTGTGACGGATGCCACTTCCCTCTTTCCCCTGTTTGTAGTGTAGGCTACCACCTTGTACATACAGTAAAGGAAGGCAATATAAAGTGTTACTTGACACACTGTAATTGTGAGATAAGCACTCTTGGTGAGATAGTGTGTCATATAGTAAGATTCTAACTTCCCTTCTAGGCCTATAGACTATAAACCCACTTTACACCCTTTGATATGGAGCTGGGTTATCACTAGACGGGTAGGAAGGTTATCTTGTGAGTTACAAATTAAACATTCCTCCTGGTGTTTTTTTTAAATTGTATGACACAACTGTTCCTGGCTCCACTATAGTCAACATGAAGGAGGACAATGACCTACTAGGTGATACAACACCGTCAGTAATGCTCAGTGCCAGGTTACAGATAGACTGTTAAAGTTCCATAGGTCATGAGATTCTCTTTATTCTTGACTATTATTAGAACTATTACTGTTGTATTACTGGTGTATTATCACATTACTTGATTATTATACATGTACCTTATACATGTAAAGTCTTCAACCAAGCCTCTCAAACTAAAGCCTATCTTTAAACCAACACTGTTACACAAAGCCTACCTACCTAGGCCTCAATAGACCTTTGACTTTATACAACATGTGATCACGATGATAATCCAAAAATGTATATATATATATATCTGGTCTCTCTTTTTGTATGATTTGGCATTCAAAGTTAGTGGCAAGCTTCAAGGAGGTTGCTCAATATTTTTGTACAGTCCCAGTCAAAACAACCAGTTGCCTGTTTGCCTGTGTTTACAGGCCAATACAGATCAATATAAATGTTCTGGAGCCTTCTAAAGCACCTGTCACTGTGGTCCTATTCTCTTCCCTTGTTGCATCACATCTCAGATGGAAAAAAACAGCACAATATTTAGATGACTACCTGACCAGCTGACGGCAGTGGTGTGTGTGTGCCCCCGTGCATGTTTGTTTGTCTATGTGCGTGTGTGTATGTGTATGCACACGTGTGTGTGTGTGTGTGTGTGTGTGTGTGTGTGTGTGTGTGTTGCAGGCAGGGGGAGGTGGGTCATAGATGAGCCTTTAAGGGAAAAAACACATGATTTCAAGATAACATGTTTTACATATATGTACCATTTTATTTCAAATCATGTGAAACCATGTTGTTGGGGAACATTTCACGTGATGATACTTTTTTTTTTACATGAGATTTCACAAGTGATGCCTTGCACACAAAAATGAGTTGTTAGGATGTCCCCAGAAGGTCACAGTGTTTTCAACTTAAATATTTGACACACATTATTACTTGTATTTATTAAGTAACATGTCTTTACCTGGGATTTGAACTCACAACCTCTTGGTTCAGGGCATTCTGATCTTCCTGCTACTCCACCATGTCAGTGTCCATAACTGATTTCAACAGTATTCCTACACATTGGAGTTCAAAGTAAATCTGAAGTTGTTAAAAACATACTCAAGAAAACTATTATATTTATCATAGTGATTCAGGAGTAACATTAAAACCTTTTCTATTTATCATAGTTATTCAGGAGTAAT
This sequence comes from Oncorhynchus mykiss, assembly GCF_013265735.2. Classification (NCBI taxonomy): domain Eukaryota; kingdom Metazoa; phylum Chordata; class Actinopteri; order Salmoniformes; family Salmonidae; genus Oncorhynchus; species Oncorhynchus mykiss. The sequence goes on from NC_048573.1 coordinate 14,695,843, forward strand.
ATTAAAACAGAATAATATGCCCCACCAACATAAGGGAGAAACAGAAACTAGTGAATGTGGTTGTAGTGTGATATCATCGCCTGAGCATGCACAAACTATATAATATGTTTTCCTACCTTTCTACTACAGATACATAAACTCAGCAAAAAAAGAAACGTCCCTTTTTCAGGACCCAGTCTTTCAAAGATAATTTGTAAAAATCCCAATAACTTCACAGATCTTCATTGTAAAGGGTTTAAACACTGTTTCCCATTCATGTTCAATGAACCATAAACAATTAATTAACAGGCACATTGTGGAACAGTCGGTAAGACACTAACAGCTTACAGACGGTAGGCAATTAAGGTCGCAGTTATGAACACTTAGGACACTAAAGAGGCCTTTTTTCCTCTCTCTCTCTCTCTCTGAGGACCTGAGCCCTAGGACCATGCCTCAGGACTACCTGGCCTGATGACTCCTTGCTGTCCCCAGTCCACCTGGCCATGCTGCTGCTCCAGTTTCAACTGTTCTGCCTGCGGTTATGGAACCCTGACCTGTTCACCTGAAGTGCTACCTGTCCCAGACCTGCTGTTTTCAACTCTCTAGAGACAGCAGGAGCGGTAGAGATACTCTGAATGAGCGGCTATGAAAAGCCGACTGACATTTACTCCTGAGGTGCTGACCTGTTGCACCCTCGACAACCACTGTGATTATTATTATTTGACCCTGCTGGTCATCTATGAACATTTGAACATCTTGGCCATGTTCTGTTATAATCTCCACCCGGTACAGCCAGAAGAGGACTGGTTCCTCTCTAGGTTTCTTCCTATGTTCTGGCCCTTCTAGGGAGTTTTTCCTAACCACCGTGCTTCTACATCTGCATTGCTTGCTGTTTGGGGTTTTAGGCTGGGTTTCTGTACAGCACTTTGTGACATCAGCTGATGTAAGAAGGGCTTTATAAATACATTTGATTGATTGATTGACTCGGGGAAAACACCAAAAGAAAGATGCCCAGGGTCCCTACTCATCTGCGTGAACGTGCCTTAGGCATGCTGCAAGGAGGCATGAGGACTGCAGATGTCGCCAGGGCAATAAATTGCAATGTCCGTACTGTGAGACGCCTAAGACAGCGCTACAGGGAGACAGGACAGACAGCTGATCATCCTCGCAGTGGCAGACCACGTGTAAACAACACCTGCACAGGATCGGTACATCCGAACATCACACCTACGGAACAAGTACAGGATGGCAACAACAACTGCCCGAGTTACACCAGGAATACACAACCCCTCCATCAGTGCTCAGACTATCCGCAATAGGCTGAGAGAGGCTGGACTGAGGGCTTGTAGGCCTGTTGTAAGGCAGGTCCTCACCAGACATCACCGGCAACAACGTCGCCTATGGGCACAAACCCACCGTCGCTGGACCAGACAGGACTGGCAAAAAGTGCTCTTCACTGAAGAGTCACAGTTTTGTCTCACCAGGAGTGATGGTCAGATTCACATTTATCGTCAAGGAAATGAACGTTACACTGGGACCTGTTGGCATGTGCCTTGTTGGATGAGAAAGGGTAAAATGTCACAGCAAGAACTGGCAAATCTGGTGCTGTCCATGAGGAAGAGATGCACTGCAGTACTTAATGCAGCTGGTGGCCACACCAGATACTGACTGTTACTTTTGATTTTATCCCCTTTGTTCAGGGACACATTATCCAATTTCTGTTAGTCACATGTCTGTGGAACTTGTTCAGTTTATGTCTCTTGTTGAATCTTGTTATGTTCATGCAAATATTTACACATGTTAAGTTTGCTGAAAATAAACGCAGTTGACAGTGAGAGGACGTTTAGATCCCTAGATGCCTAATGCCTGGTAATATACTAGTAGACACACAGACACAGCAGGAATTTTACAATGAACCGGTGATGCAGTCACAGATTATCCATTATATTGACCAGATACTCCACTGGCCTCTCTAACAATAAAAATACGTCTTCAAAAATGGAAGGCAGTCGGGAGGAGGCAAGATCAGAGGTTGGACCATTCTAGCCAATGAGAGGGGAAATACGCGTGTGAACTAAAGGCACAACGGTTTCCACTAGTTACCACAGCCACAAAGTAAGGGTTGGGCATAAGGTTAGCAGCGTGGTTAAGGGTTAAAATCACATGTTTAGAAGATACATTGTAGACATAGCAGGACTTTGTGGCTTTGTGGTGGCTTTGTGGCTGCAGTAACTAGTGGTGACCAGGCACAACTCGAAAATAATGTGTTTTATCTCAAAGTTGCTCGGATGTCATGTGTCCTACTTATATCAGTACACTTGTAACAACCTAGTCATTATGAAACGTATATTGTATCAAATATGCCACACGTAGTAAATAAACCATAAAAAATGTTGTTATCCAAATTCGACACTCTCCCAAAGACCTCCATATCAAAAATTCCTCTCTTGGTGATCGAAATCAAATTAAAAACGGCACCTGCTGGAGAAGACTAATTATAAGCCCAGTTCTCCCTCTCGCTTCGCTAACGATCACATCACACCATTATCCAGCAGAGGAATACAACTACTGACGACACACATCTCATATATGGGACAAACCTCATCCCGGGTCAACTATTAACAGCAAACTAACTGCATTTGCGTTTGTTAAAGCTGTTTTCTAGTGACATTTATTTGGATACGTCCATAACAATGAGCTAATGATGGGTGATTTCGACTGGCATAGAACATGTGCTCTCTTGTCAGGACACTGTTGTTCAGATGAGCTAGCCAACAACACAGTTAACACAATGGGTCAACTGTCATCGTGTCTGTTTGTCTGTTTGTCTGTCTTTCTGATTGCTTGCTTGCTTGTCTGTCTGCTTTTCTGTCTGATTGCTTTCTTGATGGCTTGCTTGTCGGTCTGGTCTCTCTGTCTGGTCTCTCTCTGTCTGTGTCTGTCTGGTCTCTCTCTGTCTGTGTCTGTCTGGTCTCTCTCTCTCTGTCTGTGTCTGTCTGGTCTCTCTCTGTCTGTGTCTGTCTGGTCTCTCTCTCTCTGTCTGTGTCTGTCTGGTCTCTCTCTGTCTGTGTCTGTCTGGTCTCTCTCTCTCTGTCTGTGTCTGTCTGTATAAACAAGGTTCCTTGTACATGTTTCTGCAGTATTTGTATTTATTATGGATACCCATTAGTTCCTGCCAAAGCAGCAGCTACTCTTCCTGGGGTCCAGCTAAATTAAGGCAGTTTATACAATTTTAAAACATTACAATACATTCACAGATTTCACAACACACTGTGTGCCCTCAGGCCCCTACTCCACCACAACCACATATCTACAGTACTGAATCCATGTGTATTTATAGTGTGTATGTTATTGGGTGTGTGCGTGTGTGTTTATGCATTTGTCTGTGTCAATGTTTGTGTTGCTTCACAGTCCCCACTGTTCCATAAGGGTATTTGTTTACAATACATACTGGTTGTAACCTGAGTGCAGGCCCACCATGTGAATATAAAAACAACGTTATTCTCGTTTCTGATTATATGCACCGTGCTGTGTGTGAAACAGAGTTATTCCTGCGTACACCGCACTGTTAAATCCCACACGGTGCCAAGCTGATTTCTTCAAGCAGGTCTATCATCTGATAAAATCACATGCCTCGTCACGAGTACCCTGCTAACACAAATGTAGACGTACTGACTCAATGACACCACAGTATCTGCATGATAGGCCTGTAGCTAACCTGGGATTAACCGTATCTAATCTGTTCAGAGCCAGACGTCTACTCTCGTGCTGTGCTGTATTGTTTATGGTTGTACAGCATAAACAGTGCAGATATAGGCCTTGGTTCACTCCACACCTGACTGGCCTTGACCAGCACAAAAACATCCTGTGGCGTACTGCATTAGCATCGAATAGCCCCCGCGATATGCAACTTTTCAGGGAAGTCAGGAACCAATATACACAGGCAGTTAGGAAAGTGAGGGGTAGTTTTATCAAACAAAAATTTGCATCCTGTAGCACAAACTCCCAAAAATTCTGGGACACTGAAAAGTCCATGGAGAATAAGAGCATCTCCTCCCAGCTGCCCACTGCACTGAGGCTAGGAAACAATGTCACCACCGATAAATCCACAATAGTTGAGAATTTCAAAAGCATTTCTCTACGGCTGGCAATGCTTTCCACCTGGGTACCCCTACCCCGGTCAAAAGTCCTGCACCCCCCACAGCAACTTGCCCAAGCCTCCCCATTTCTCCTTCAACCAAATCCAGATAGCTGATGTTCTGAAAGAGCTGCAAAATCTGGACCCGTACAAATCAGCTGGGCTAGACAATCTGGACCCTCTCTTTCTAAAATTATCTGCCGCAATTGTTGCATCCCCTATTACTAGCCTGTTCAACCTCTCTTTCTTATCATCTGAGATCCCCAAAGATTGAAAAGCTGCCGCGGTCATCCCCCTCTTCAAAGGGGGAGATACTCTAGACCCCAACTGCTACAGACCTATATCTATCCTGCCCTGCCTTTCTAAGGTCTTCGAAAGCCAAGTTAACAAACAGATCACTGACCATTTCGAATCCCACCGTACCTTCTCCGCTATGCAATCTGGTTTCCGAGCTGGTCATGGGTGTACCTCAGTTATGCTCAAGGTCCTAAATGATATCACAACCGCCATCAATAAGAGACAATACTGTGCAGCTGTATTCATCGACCTGGCCAAGGCTTTCTACTCTGTCAATCACCACATTCTTATCGGCAGACTCAACAGCCTTGGTTTCTCAAATTACTGCCTCGCCTGGTTCACCAACGACTTCTCAGATAGAGTTCAGTGTGTCAAATCGGAGGGCCTGTTGTCCGGACCTCTGGCAGTCTCTATGGCGGTGCCACAGGGTTCAATTCTCGGGCCGACCCTTTTCTCTGTTTCTCTTTTCTCACCCCAGTATCTCTACTTGCACATTAATCTTCTGCACATCTATCACTCCAGTGTTTAATCGCTAAATTGTAATTATTTCGCCACTATGGCCTATTTATTGCCTTACCTCCCTAATCTTACCTCATTTGCACACACTATATATAGACTTTTTCTATTCTGTTATTGACTGCATGTTTGTTTATTCCATGTGTAACTTTGTGTTGTTGTTTGTGTCGCACTGCTTTGCATTATCTTGGCCAGGTCACAGTTGTAAAGGAGAACTTGTTCTCAACTAGCCTACCTGGTTAAATAAAGATGACACATCTTTCCAAAAATGGGTCAAGGTTGGGGTATGTTTGTTTTTGCCCCTGGATGTAAATGATTGAGGACATTTTTGTTTGTGAGACATTGAGGAAGATCTGTGTATGTGTGAGTGTGTGTATGTCTGTGTGTCTATGTGTGAGTGTGTGTATGTCTGTGTGTGTGTGAGAGTGTGTGTATGTCTGTGTGTGTGTGTGAGTGTGTGTATGTCTGTGTGTGTGTGTGTGTGAGTGTGTGTATGTCTGTGTGTGTGTGTGTGTGAGTGTGTGTATGTCTGTGTGTGTGTGAGTGTGTGTGAGTATGTCTGTGAGTGTGTGTGTGTGAGTGTGTGTATGTCTGTGTGTGTGTGTGTGAGTGTGTGTATGTCTGTGTGTGTGTGTGTGTGTGAGTGTGTGTATGTCTGTGTGTGTGTGAGTGTGTGTGAGTATGTCTGTGTGTGTGTGTGTGAGTGTGTGTATGTCTGTGTGTGTGTGTGTGTGTGAGTGTGTGTATGTCTGTGTGTGTGTGTGTGTGAGTGTGTGAATGTTTGTATTTGTATTTATTATGGATCTCCATTAGCTGTCGCCAAGGCAGCAACTACTCTTCCTGGGGTCCAGCAAAATTAAGGCAGTTTATACAATTTTAAAAACATTACAATACAATCACAACACACTGTGTGCCCTCAGGCACCTACTCCACCACTACCTCATATCTACAGTACTAAATCCATGTGTATGTGTGTGCATAGTGCCTATGTTATCTTGTGTGTATGCATGCGTCTGTGCCTATGTTTGTGTTGCTTCACAGTCCCCGCTTTTCCTTATATGTGTGTATGTGTGTGAGTGTGTGTGTATTTGTGTGAGTTTGTGTGTATGTGTGTGAGTGTGTGTATGTGTGAGAGAGTGTGTGTGTGTGTGTGTGCGTGCGTGCGTGCGTGCGTGCATGTGTGTGTGTGTGTGTACAGTATGTGGGAGTGTCAGAGGGAGAGGTGGGCGATAGATTAGACAGAGAATCTGGTGGTCAGTTTGTTAGCTATCGATGTGTAGGACAGATAGTCAGCCATGCAGTGGTGTGGTGGACAGACAGGGCAGTGTAACGTTATGTAACCAGTGGCTGTGGGAATAGCTACTGTCTCAGTAATGTGTGCTGATTGACAAGGCTGAGAGCCGAGAGAGAGAGGCTAGCTGTGTCCGAAATGGCACTCTTTCCCCTATATAGTGGATTTGACCAGAGCCCTAGGGTGCCAAGGTAGTGCCCTATATAGTAGATTTGACCAGAGCCCTAGGGTGCCAAGGTAGTGCCCTATATAGTGGATTTGGGAGTGAGAGAGGAAGTGAGAGAGAGGGAGGTGAGAGGGGGGTGAGAGTAAGAGGGAGAGAGAGAGAGAGAGCGAGAGAGAGAGAGAGAGAGAGAGAGAGAGGATGTGAGAGGGGGGTGAGAGTAAGAGGGAGAGAGAGAGAGAGAGAGAGAGGATGTGAGAGAGAGAGAGAGAGGGAGAGGGAGAGAGGATGTGAGAGAGAGAGAGAGAGAGAGAGAGAGAGAGAGAGAGAGAGAGAGGGAGAGGGGGGGGGGGGTCCAGAGTTATCTCAGGGACATGGGTCTCAAACATGATGAGCTATCATATGAATAAATATGAACAATTTCCCTTAACCCTCCAAAGGCCTCTACCCCGATAACCTAGCCCTCCTGCTTTGATGTCATTCGTTTTTTGTTTTTTTTTACACTTATTGCTGTGGTAACACGCATAAACACGAGTCACATGAAGGGCTCATTGTGACACGAGATCACCATTATGATCAGCACTCAAAATGAGCTCCAATCAGGCCACCGAAAGCAGAGCAGGATGTACGCTATTATTCCAGTTACTACTTGCACACACACACTCACCTACCTCACTGCCCTGTGAAGGCCTCCACACACACACTCACCTACCTCACTGCCCTGTGAAGGCCTCCACACACACACTCACCTACCTCACTGCCCTGTGAAGGCCACCACACACACACTCACCTACCTCACTGCCCTGTGAAGGCCTCCACACACACACTCACCTACCTCACTGCCCTGTGAAGGCCTCCACACACACACTCACCTACCTCACTGCCCTGTGAAGGCCTCCACACACACACTCACCTACCTCACTGCCCTGTGAAGGCCACCACATGACACACTCCTTCAAAGACATTCTTTCCATGAAGTTCAAGGGGTTCCTCATGATGCTACGAACACGTTTTCCATGTCAATATTGTGTATTACATCTGGATCATATAGATTGAGTTGGGTTGACAGCACCTTTTCACTGTGCCAGTCCTACAAAACACTGCTTGTACAGAACATACTGCGAGTACCTGAGGTACATGCTGTGCTGTACAGACAGTTATGGCCGTGCCATGTACATCCAAGGCTAAACAGTGGGTACGTGAGCAGGGTCTTTATAGGAACAGAGGCATTCCTGTCTGTCTCTGGATAGTCCAACAGAATAGAGTCACATGACATTGACAAGCCATTATTAGTCTAATCCGGCCAGAACCTAGCTGTTAAAAACAACCTAACATAGGAGGGAACTGTCTAGAGGGAGTTAGAGAGAAGGGGAGAGAGGTTTATGTAACCCAAAGATCTGTTATCTACTGACCAAGAGAGCATACAGACATACAGTACATCCACACAGACATCCATACAGACATACAGTACATCCATACAGACATACAGTACATCCACACAGACATCCATACAGACATACAGTACATCCATACAAACATACAGTACATCCACACAGACATCCATACAGACATACAGTACATCCATACAGACATACAGTACATCCACACAGACATCCATACAGACATACAGTACATCCATACAGACATACAGTACATCCACACAGACATCCATACAGACATACAGTACATCCATACAAACATACAGTACATCCACACAGACATCCATACAGACATACAGTACATCCATACAGACATACAGTACATCCACACAGACATCCATACAGACATACAGTACATCCATACAAACATACAGTACATCCACACAGACATCCATACAGACATACAGTACATCCATACAGACATACAGTACATCCACACAGACATACAGTACATCCACACAGACATACAGTACATCCACACAGACATACAGTACATCCACACAGACATACAGTACATCCATACAGACATACAGTACCTCCACACAGACATACAGTACATCCATACAGACATACAGTACATCCACACAGACATACAGTACATCCACACAGACATACAGTACACCCACACAGACATACAGTACATCCACACAGACATACAGTACATCCACACAGACATACAGTACATCCACACAGACATACAGTACACCCACACAGACATACAGTACCTCCATACAGACATACAGTACACCCACACAGACATACAGTACCTCCATACAGACATACAGTACATCCACACAGACAACAAAGGGTATATAACAAAGCATTTCAAGGTCTTGGAGTGGCCTAGCCAGTCTCCAGATCTCAACCCCATAGAAAATCTTTGGAGGGAGTTGAAAGTCCGTGTTGCCCAGCAACAGCCCCAAAACATCACTGCTCTAGAGGAGATCTGCATGGAAGAATGGGCCAAAATACCAGCAACAGTGTGTGAAAACCTTGTGAAGACTTACAGAAAACGTTTGACCTCTGTCATTGCCAACAAAGGGTATATAACAAAGTATTGAGATAAACTTTTGTTATTGACCAAATACTTATTTTCCATCATAATTTGCAAATAAATTCATAAAAAATCCTACAATGTGATTTTCTGGATTTGTTTATTGAAAATTACAGGCCTCTCTCATCTTTTTAAGTGGGAGAACTTGCACAATTGGTGGCTGACTAAATACTTTTTTGCCCCACTGTACATAGGGAATGTCCTTTAAGCCAGCACGCAGAGAACATGTGACAGAAGGAGAGAGAGAGCAGTATTTTAAGAAAAATGTGCCCTGGCTGTAGGGAGCAGGATGGGGGCAGGGTCATAGAGATGGGACATTTAGTGGTTCAATGTAACCAAGTTTCAGGTTTGTCCTGCCAGAATTTAGGCCAAGGTCCTGATTCCCTGTGTCAGTTTGGTTAGAGAGGAGAGAGACAGACAGAGAGACAGACAGAGAGAAAGAGAAGGGGGGAGCTGTCAGGAACAGAGAGAGAAGAGGAAAGAGAGTGGGGAGAAAGAGAGAGAAGGAGAGGGAGAGAGAGAGAGAGAGGCGGTGTGAGAGAGAGAAGGTGGGGAGAGAAGGAGAGAGAGCGGGTGAAAGAGTGATAAGGAGAGAGAAACAGAGAGAGATGGGGTGAGAGAGAGAGAGAGAGAGATGGGGTGTGAGAGAGAGAGATGGGGTGAGAGAGAGAGAGAGAGAGAGAGAGAGAGAGAGAGAGGGAGGGAGGGAGGGAGGGAGGAGAGAGAGACGGGGTGAGATAGAGATGGGACGAGAGAGATGGGGGAGATAGAGAGAAAGAATCAGGGGGTGAGAGAGAGAGAGAGAGAGAGAGAGAGGCGGGGTGAGAGAGAGAAGGTGGGGAGAGAAAGAGAGAGAGCGGGTGAAAGAGTGATAAGGAGAGAGAGACAGAGAGAGATGGGGTGAGAGAGAGAGAGAGAGAGAGAGAGAGGGAGGGGAGAGAGACAGAGAGAGACGGGGTGAGATAGAGATGGGACGAGAGATATGGGGGAGATAGAGAGAAAGAATCAGGGAGTGAGAGAGAGAGAGAGGGGGTGAGAGAGAAAGAAAAAGAGAGAGAGAGTTCCTTGTGCTCTGTTCACAAAGATAATTACACATTGAAAAGAATGAATAAAAAAACAGAGCAATCTAGAATGCTATTTGTCCCTAAACACAGTAGCAGAATACCTGCCCACTAAATGAGGTGGAAATTGAGCTGCACTTCCTAACCTCCTGCCAAATGTATATTAGAGACACATATTTCCCTCAGATTACACAGACCTACAAAGAATTTGAAAACAAATCCAGTTTTGATAAACTCCCATATCTACTGGGGGAAATACCAGTGTGGCATCACAGCAGCAAGATCTGTGACCTGTTGCCACAAGAAAAGGGCAACCAGTGAAGAACAAACACCACTGTAAATACAACCCTAATTTATGTTTATTTATTTTCCCTTTTGTACTTCAACTATCTGCACATCATTACAACACAGTATATATACATCATATGACATTAGAGGTGTCTTTATTCTTTGGAACTTTTGATAATTTTTTATTGTTTGTTTCACTTTTGTTCATTATCTTTTCCACTTGCTTTGGCAATGTCAACATGTTTCCCATGCCAATAAGGCCCCTTAAATTGAAATTGAATTGAGAGAGTGAGAGAAAGAAGGGGGGGGGGTGGTCTTACATTGTTGTAGACCTTGTCCTTACACAGTGTTCTCTGATCCAAGACATACCGTACTTCCTCCCACTTCTCACAGCCACATGGGAACTAGAATATGACTTGAGGACACCTCTCCCCCTCAGCCAGCTTGTCAGGTTATCAAACTCCAGATTGTCTCCTGTTATACCATGTAATGTCACAGTGCCCTGCTTGCCTGTTCTTTCTGCAAGTCATCTTGCACTGACCTGCTGCCACACACACACACACACACACACACACACACACACACACACACACACACACACACACACACACACACACACACACACACACATACACACACACACACACACACACACACACACACACACATACACACACACACACACACACACACACACATATTAAACACATAACTGTATACAGATAGTGTATATACAAACATGCACAGGCACACACACACACGCCAGCACGTGCCCGCACACACAAGTTCCCTACTTACCTGGTATTTTTTTTACATTAAAACAACATTATTAGTAATGACATAATAATTCCATAATGACTACCCTTTGGATTCTGTGAGATACGTTGAAACAAACTGTGCTGTGTACCATATGACAATAAGATTTGTCAATGGCCACCATTCAAGTTTAGCAAACCAGGGCACACGAGTCAACAATGACCACGCAGTCTACACTCTTATGAAAAAGGGTTTCAAAAATGTTTTTCAATGAAGACAAGGGTTCTTCTAACCTTTTTCAGGAACCTTCCAAGGAAGAAAGGGTTCTTTGTTGGGTGAAAAGGTTCTACCTAAAACAACACAGTGTTTTTCTACAGGAAGAGGGTAGTAAGACCAGGGGATGCGTCCCAAACGGCACCCTATTCCCTACACAGTGCACTACTTTTGACCAGAGCCCATATGGTGTGAGTAGGGAATAGGGTGCCATTTGGACCGTAGCTCAGCTGCTAGACCAGAGGGCAGACGAGGCCTTTGAGTCAGACAGGAATCACGTGGCGATGTCTAGATGTGAACATCAGATTCATTGGTCTCGTTGTTAGAGGTCGTAGATCTTGTAGAACAGGAAAATTAGATGATCTATTCCCAGGAGGCTCCAAGGACCTGCTGCCACGCATTAGGTGAAACCTATTGCAGGAGGAATGTGTGTGATACGGTGAGACAGAAAGAGAGAAAGAGGGAGCAAGGAAAGGAAAGGAGAGAGAGAGACTATTGGACATAAGGAGTGTAGATATTAGCTAGTTTGTGTAATCGCCAAACACAGCCTGACTCATCACATAAACTGCTACTGTTTATTATCGATCCTGTTGCCTAGTCACACGTACATATCTACCTCCATTACCTGCACCTCGACTCTGTACTGGTACCCCGTGTATAGAGCTAAGTTATCGTTACTCGTGTATTTATTGTTCCCTTTTTCCTCTGCACTGTTGGGACGGGTCCTTGAATAAGAATTTCACTGTTGGTCTACTGTTGTTTATGAAGCATGTGACAAATAAAATGTGATTTAATGGTGGCGTTCTATCAGGCTGGTTCCACCAGACTAAAACAGTACTTTCAGGAATGATCCCTAAAACCCTCTTATAACTATTTGGATTAACATATTACATACACTGTAAAGGGGTTGCCGTGAATTTGACAGGGAGCTTGGTGGCAAGTAAAATTCTGTATTTCATACTACAATATCAAAGCAAGTAGTGTGTAATGAAACAGTACACTATCGTAAAATGTGTTGTATAATACTGTAAAGAAAGAAACGCTAACGTAATCAGAGTGAATGAATAGATTCATGGAATTTGTTGAGGGGAGGGGTTTGTATTTCACAGTATTTTTGTCACGCTCGCTATCCTCAAACTCGGTCATAAATCGACCAAGGCGCAGCGTGCATGTAGTTCCACATCTTTTAATAAAAGTGAAACCGAAACAACCAAAAAACAAACAGGTAAACAGCAAAGAACGTGACACAACCGAGGTGCACACAAACACACACGGAAAAATAATGACCCACAAAACACAGGTGGGAAAAGGCTACCTAAGTATGGTTCTCAATCAGAGACAACGATCGACAGCTGCCTCTGATTGAGAACCACACCCGGCCAAACACATAGAAATAGAAAATCATAGAACATAGAACATAGACTGCCCACCCAAATCACACCCTGACTAAACCAAAAGAGACATAAAACGCTCTCTACGGTCAGGGCGTGACACTTTTACTGTAATTACAAGGGTACAAGCAGGTTGGCTGCTAGGTAAAGTGTTTACAAACATTACAGGGTATTAATTAATATTTTGTGTTTTATACCACTTGCACTTCTAGAGGCCTTAACAAAGGCTTCCAAACTGGCAGTGACTACAGTGCAAAACAGACCATGATTTCATTTAACCAGGCAAGTCAGTTAAGAACAAATTCTTATTTATAATAACAGCCTACCCCGGCCAAACCCTAACCCGGATGACACTGGGCCAACTGTGCACCACCCCATGGGACTCCCAATCACGGCTGGTTGTGATACAGCCTGGAATCAAACCAGGGTATGTAGTGACACCTCTAGCACTGAGATGCATTAGATCACTGAACCAGGGTATGTATTGACACCTCTAGCACTGAGATGCATTAGACCACTGAACCAGGGTATGTAGTGACACCTCTAGCACTGAGATGCATTAGACCACTGAACCAGGGTATGTAGTGACACCTCTAGCACTGAGATGCATTAGACCACTGAACCAGGGTATGTAGTGACACCTCTAGCACTGAGATGCATTAGATCACTGAACCAGGGTATGTAGTGACACCTCTAGCACTGAGATGCATTAGATCACTGAACCAGGGTATGTAGTGACACCTCTAGCACTGAGATGCATTAGATCACTGAACCAGGGTATGTAGTGACACCTCTAGCACTGAGATGCATTAGACCACTGAACCAGGGTATGTAGTGACACCTCTAGCACTGAGATGCATTAGATCACTGAACCAGGGTATGTAGTGACACCTCTAGCACTGAGATGCATTAGATCACTGAACCAGGGTATGTAGTGACACCTCTAGCACTGAGATGCATTAGATCACTGAACCAGGGTATGTAGTGACACCTCTAGCACTGAGATGCATTAGATCACTGCGCCACTCTGGAGCCCATTTAAGACTTGCTGCCACTCCAATCTGTCCTGTAAACATTTAAAACTGATGGGGCATATAACCACAGATGTAGGATCTTCATTTGAGCCAGTTTGCTACAGCAGGAAAATAATCCTGCAGCAACAGGAAATGTAAAGGATTATGTGGATTACAATGAATTGCATTGCAAAATGAATTTTTGTTGTAGGCATAGATCCATTCTTTGTTAGAGCAAGTCAAGTCTGACATTTTAAGTTGAAATCACAAACTTTAGAAGCCTTTTTGAACCGCGAATACATTCCAAGTGTGCATTTCCTGCTCATCAACAAAAAAGTGAAGAAATTAAGATCCTGCATATGTGGGAGTCAAATTGGTTCAGCATTCTCACTGAAGGGTGCAACAAATATAGCCTCTTACAAGGCACGCATCAAAATATGTTAGTGAACAAGAAAAAAACAATACCATGCACCAACTAGTGGTCAAAAGGTTTACGGCACTCCAAAAATACAGCAAATATTTCCCCGCTCAGAATCTTTTCCCACAATGCACCATCATTTAAAGTATGCCACATTAAAACTTTTCAGAGTATTTTGCTGTTGATCATTTAATAAATGACTGTATACTTTATAGTTTTCCGTTACAGTGTAGCATAGACATATTTGGGTAGAAAATGTCCTCAAGCACAGCTCCAGGATCAGTTGTCCTTCCCCAATTCCAACCTACAACCTGCAACCCCAATGCAATCTGTGATGGCCATATACATTTTTGGGACTTTTAAATGAATGATATATACCCACTGATTCTTGAAGAATATAACGTATAAATGCTTCATCAACTGCAACTCAATATTAGGAAGGTGTTGATAACGTTTATTATGCTGTAAGCAAACCTCTGTGGCCCCCTCCTGGTAGAACTGAATGCTCAAAGCCAACTCTAAACATCTCCGCTTGCCTTGAGCACAGTGCGCTGATCTCTGAACATGAAATTCAACCTGGTTGGTCTGCCACTGTGGAGGTTTACTAATGGTGACCAGTAGATGGCGATGGAGCTTAGTTGTTGCCTGGGGTAGACGTTTCAAGGCTAGTAATGACGTAAATATGTAAGTATCATCTTGTAGCAAAGTCACTGTAGTGACCGTTCTCTCCTGTAACTCTAGTCTAGTCTACCATATCTGGAAGACTACAGTGTTGTTATAAGACTGGTGTGTTTGATCATCTATGTGTTCCATTAGAATTTATAGAGTTGGATTTGTGTGTGTGTGTGTGTGTGTGTGTGTGTGATATATATATATATATTTTTATGAGGTCACAAAAAAACGACAGACTACTATTTCTAGTTATCTATATTTTCACTCTATAATCCGGTGAGCAGAGAACCCTGTTGAAGAAGAAAGGAGAGCTGGATGAGAGAAAGAGAGAGAGAATAAGAATGAGAAAGAGAGAGAAAGAGGGTGTGTGTGTGAGAGTGTGGGTTAGAAACAAGGGGCTTTACCATTGAATCTAAACCAACAGCTCAGAAAGAGCTGGTAAAGAAAAAGTAGTCAGAAGGAAGTGGAGAGAGAGAGACAGAGAGCAGTACAGAGGGAGAGAGAGAGAGAGAGAGAGAGAGAGAGAGAGAGAGAGAGAGAGAGAGAGAGAGAGAGATAGAGAGAGAGGGAGAGAGAGAAAGAGAGAGAGAGAGAGAGAGAGAGAGAGAGACAGAGAGAGAGGGAGAAAGAGAGAGAGACAGAGAGAGGGAGAGAGAGAGACAGAGAGAGGGAGAGAGAGGGAGAGAGAGAGAGAGCAGTACAGAGGGAGAGAGAGGGAGAGACAGAGAGAGGGAGAGAGAGGGAGAGAGCAGTACAGAGGGAGAGAGAGAGAGCAGTACAGAGGGAGAGAGAGGGAGAGACAGAGAGAGGGAGAGAGAGGGAGAGAGCAGTACAGAGGGAGAGAGAGAGAGAGAGAGAGAGAGAGAGATATAGGGAGAGAGAGAGAGAGAGATAGGGAGAGAGAGTCCTCTCCCTATTCTCTCCTGTTCTCTCCTGTTCTCTCCCTGTCCTCTCCCTATTCTCTCCTGTTCTCTCCCTGTCCTCTCCCTATTCTCTCCTGTTCTCTCCCTGTCCTCTCCCTATTCTCTCCTGTCCTCTCCCTGTCCTCTCCCTATTCTCTCCTGTTCTCTCCTGTTCTCTCCCTATTCTCTCCTGTTCTCTCCCTATTCTCTCCTGTTCTCTCCCTGTCCTCTCCTGTTCTCTCCCTGTCCTCACCTGTTTTCTCCCTGTCCTCTCCTGTTCTCTCCCTGTCCTCTCCTGTTCTCTCCCTGTCCTCTCCCTATTCTCTCCTGTCCTCTCCCTGTCCTCTCATGTCCTCTCCTGTTCTCTCCCTATTCTCTCCTGTTCTCTCCTGGTCTCTCCCTATTCTCTCCTGTTCTCTCCCTGTCCTCTCCTGTTCTCTCCCTATTCTCTCCTGTTCTCTCCTGGTCTCTCCCTATTCTCTCCTGTCCTCTCCCTATTCTCTCCTGTTCTCTCCTGGTCTCTCCCTATTCTCCACTGTTCTCTCCCTGTCCTCTCCCTATTCTCTCATGTTCTCTCCCTGTCCTCTCCCTATTCTCTCCTGTTCTCTCCCTGTCCTCTCCCTATTCTCTCCTGTTCCCTCCTGTTCTCTCCTGATCTCTCCCTGTCCTCTCCTGTTCTCTCCCTGTCCTCTCCTGTTCTCTCCCTGTCCTCTCCCTATTCTCTCCTGTTCTCTCCCTATTCTCTCCTGTTCTCTCCCTATTCTCTCATGTGCTCTCCCTGTCCTCTCCCTATTCTCTCCTGTTCTCTCCTGTTCTCTCCCTATTCCCTCCTGTCCTCTCCCTGTCCTCTCCCTATTCTCTCCTGTTCTCTCCCTATTCTCTCCCTATTCTCTCCTGTTCTCTCCTGTTCTCTCCATATTCTCTCCCTATTCTCTCCTGTCCTCTCCCTGTCCTCTCCCTATTCTCTACTGTTCTCTCCATGTCCTCTCCCTGTCCTCTCCCTATTCTCTCCTGTTCTCTCCCTGTTCTCTCCCTGTTCTCTCCTGTCCTCTCCCTGTTCTCTCCCTATTCTCTCCCTACTCTCTCCTGTTCTCCCCCTGTCCTCTCCCTGTTCTCTCCATATTCTCTACTGTTCTCTCCCTGTCCTGTCCCTGTCCTCTCCCTATTCTCTCCTGTTCTCTCCCTATTCTCTCCTGTTCTCTCCCTATTCTCTCCTGTCCTCTCCCTATTCTCTCCTGTTCTCTCCATATTCTCTCCTGTCCTCTCCCTGTTCTCTCCCTATTCTCTACTGTTCTCTCCCTGTCCTCGCCCCGTCCTCTCCCTATTCTCTCCTGTTCTCTCCCTATTCTCTCCTGTCCTCTCCCTATTCTCTCCTGTTCTCTCCTGTTCTCTCCCTATTCTCTCCCTATTCTCTCCTGTCCTCTCCCTGTCCTCTCCCTATTCTCTCCTGTTCTCTCCCTGTTCTCTCCCTATTCTCTACTGTTCTCTCCCTGTCCTCTCCCTGTCCTCTCCCTGTCCTCTCCCTGTTCTCTCCCTATTCTCTCCTGTTCTCTCCCTGTCCTCTCCATGTCCTCTCCCTATTCTCTACTGTTCTCTCCCTGTCCTCTCCCTGTCCTCTCCCTATTCTCTACTGTTCTCTCTCCTGTTCTCTCCCTGTCCTCTCCCTGTCCTCTCCCTATTCTCTACTGTTCTCTCCCTGTTCTCTCCCTATTCTCTCCTGTTCTCTCCCTATTCTCTCCTGTTCTCTCCCTGTCCTCTCCCTATTCTCTCCTGTTCTCTCCCTGTCCTCTCCCTATTCTCTACTGTTCTCTCCTGTTCTCTCCCTATTCTCTCCTGTCCTCTCCCTATTCTCTCCTGTTCTCTCCTGTCCTCTCCCTATTCTCTCCCTATTCTCTCCTGTTCTCTCCCTGTCCTCTCCCTATTCTCTCCTGTTCTCTCCCTATTCTCTCCCTATTCTCTCCTGTCCTCTCCTTGTCCTCTCCCTATTCTCTCCTGTTCTCTCCCTGTCCTCTCCCTATTCTCTCCTGTTCTCTCCCTGTCCTCTCCCTATTCTCTCCTGTTCTCTCCCTATTCTCTCCTGTTCTCTCCTTGTCCTCTCCTGTTCTCTCCCTGTCCTCTCCTGTTCTCTCCCTGTCCTCTCCTGTTCTCTCCCTGTCCTCTCCTGTTCTCTCCCTGTCCTCTCCTGTTCTCTCCCTGTCCTCTCCTGTTCTCTCCCTGTTCTCTCCTGTTCTCTCCCTGTCCTCTCCTGTTCTCTCCCTATTCTCTCCTGTCCTCTCCCTATTCTCTCCTGTCCTCTCCCTATTCTCTCCTGTCCTCTCCCTATTCTCTCCTGTCCTCTCCCTATTCTCTCCTGTCCTCTCCCTATTCTCTCCTGTCCTCTCCCTATTCTCTCCTGTCCTCTCCCTATTCTCTCCTGTTCTCTCCCTATTATCTCCTGTTCTCTCCCTGTCCTCTCCCTATTCTCTCCTGTTCTCTCCCTGTTCTCTCCCTATTCTCTCCTGTTTTCTCCCTGTCCTCTCCCTATTCTCTCCTATTCTCCTGTCCTCTCCCTATTCTCTCCTGTTCTCTCCCTATTCTCTCCTGTTCTCTCCCTGTCCTCTCCCTATTCTCTCCTGATCTCTCCCTGTCCTCTCCCTATTCTCTCCTGTTCTCTCCCTGTCCTCTCCCTATTCTCTCCTGTTCTCTCCTGATCTCTCCCTGTCCTCTCCTGTCCTCTCCTGTTCTCTCCTGATCTTTCCTTATTCTCTCCTGTTCTCTCCTGTTCTCTCCTGATCTCTCCCTGTCCTTCTCTATTCTCTACTGTTCTCTCCCTGTACTCTCCCTATTCTCTACTGTTCTCTCCCTGTCCTCTCCCTGTCCTCTCCTGTTCTCTCCCTATTCTCTACTGTTCTATCCCTGTCCTCTCCCTATTCTCTCCTGTTCTCTCCATATTATCTCCTGTCCTCTCCCTGTCCTCTCCCTATTCTCTACTGTTCTCTCCTGGTCTCTCCATATTCTCTCCTGTTCTTGCCGTCAATTGCTGACCCCTATAACATAATCTTCTTAAAACAGAGACACGTGCGCTAAGCATTCTAAAAATCTCGCACTCCGGAGAAAGGGAACATTCAGATTTAAGTCAAAACTGTAACTCGGCCACTCAGAAACATTCACTCTCTTCTTGGTAAGCAACTCTGGTGTAGATTTGGCCTTGTGTTTTAGGTTATTGTCCTGCTGGAAGGTGAATTGTTCTCCCAGTGCCTGGTGGAAAACAGACTGAACACGGTTTTCCTCTAGGATTTTCCCAGTGGTTAGCTCTATTCCGTTTCTTTATTATCCTGAAAAACTCCCCATCCAGTCCTTAATGATTACAAGCATACACATAACATGCTGCAGCCACCACTATGCTTGAAAATATGGAGAGTGGTACTCATTTGCCCCAAACATAACATATTCAGGACAAAAACTTAATTGCTTTTCAATATTACTTTCGTACCTTGTTGCAAACAGGATGCAATTGAGTTAGAAAGGACGCTTGTATCTTTGTAGTGACTGGGTGTATTGATACACCATCCAAAGTGTAATTAATAACTTCACTACGATCAAAGGGCTATTCAGTGCCCATTTTTCAGTGCCTATCTACCAATAGGTGCCCTTCTTTGCGAGACATTGGAGAACCTCCCAGGTCTTTGTAGTTAAATCTGTGCTTGAAATTCACTGCTCGACTGAGGGACCTTACAGATCATTTGTATGTGTGGGGTACAGAGATGAGGTATCATTCAAAAATCATGTTAAACACTATTATTGCAACTACCCATGCAACTTACTATGTGACTAAGGGCTTGAATACTCATTGACTAAAGACATTGCAGCTTTTTCTTTTTTAATCATTTGTAAACATTTCGAAAAAATATAATATTGCACATAATTCCACTTTGACATTAAAATCTAAATTTAAACCATTTTAAATTCAGGCTGTAACACAACAAAATGTGGAAAAAGTCAAGGGGTTTGAATCATTTCTGAAGGCAGTGTATATTTGTCGTTATGCACCATCCCCACCAGGCTGTAACCTTGGACAAGGACTCTCCCCTGGACACACACACACACACACTCGTGCGCGCACACACACACACACACACACCTTTAGGTGCCCGTGCACAGATGAGGAAACAACTCTCAGCGGGACCGGAGACTACAGGATGGAACAACACGCGCTGGCGGGTGGGTGGGTCCGTGAGATTGATGCTCGTGTGAAAAAGGTCCAGCAAATATCGTGCAACTCAGGTTTATTCATGCATCTGCCTCCCACCATGGTCGCTCAGCTGGGGCGCGCTGTAAATCCAGCTCCCGCCAAAACAAACTTCACATGGGGTCTTTCATCAAGTTGTCCTTTCATTTTTTCCAATTAACCTGATTCTATAAGATAAGTTATAGGCATTGATATTAACTGTAACAAGACATGGAGGTTCTAGCGTTTTCATTGTTCTGGGTAGACCTAACTGTCCAGTGATCTTGTTTTTCTTCTTCAATCATTATTCAGGACAGTTCCTGTGATGTCCGTCGCGGCGGGAGCACGTGTAGCGTTTCTCTCCTTGCAGGCGGACATGGCATGGCCTCACAGAGCGAAGCCGACATTATTCAGTCAAACTGTTGGCCAACTTTGCCGACGCAAAATTGCGAGGAGCCAAGTCCAGAATAAAGTGTCTGTTGTTCATTCTGATTTGTAAATAGGCTACCTCCACGCGTTCTAACAGTGAAATAACTTCCAGGCGTGTATCTTAACCATCAGACATTTACATGAGAAAGTTGACAATGGCTGAACAGTCGGGGAACCCTTAACAAGGGACCCATTTACAGTGAACAGGGTGAGAGAGAGAGAGAGAGAGAGAGAGAGAGAGAGAGACAGAGAGAGAGAGAGAGAGAGAAAGGGTGAGAGAGAGAGAGAAGAGAGAGAGAGAGAGAGAGAAAGGGTGGGAGGAGAAGCTGGGAGGAGAGTTGAATTAATGAATTAAAATGTCCTGAGTCCAGTTGAGTGACTGAATACTTTTTCATTTATAAGGAGAGACAAGTGAAAACTTGAGAGAAGAGGACAATTCAACTTCTACATGAACCCGCGAACCATCACACTTCGAGATGCAACGGGGGACATTGCAACTATTTTATTACATAATAACTCTGTAACGTTCAACCGGAACCGGTACCGACTGACACTTCAGTCTTAGAGAAACCATTGATTTGTCTTTGGTAAATTCGGGATTAGATTCGTAGGCTACAGAAACTTGTTGATTTTAACGGTTGGTAAAAATGGTTTTATTGTCAGGCATATTAGAATTATAATGGCAATATCTCAAACCACAATCAGGATGGAAATCTGTAGACAATGAAAGTTGGGTGTCTCGTGCTCATGCGTGTGAGAGAACTGTCAACAAGTGCGCATTCCTCCAATCCATGACGTCGCACTGAGTAAAAAGTCAACAAATAGGCAAATTGGTCATAACATACATTTTGTAAATGTGTTTTGGGGGATACAAACACTTTTAAAAGTCTCAAAATTGCATTCAACAATTGCAACAAAAGGTAAGTGATGACACACACATTCTAATTCATGTGCCTACATTCAGTTTGCTTTCATTAGCTTACTAGATCATCAACAATGGTTTGATTATTGTTATCTTACAGAATACGTATAAGTTGTTAGCAGCAAAGCTAATTGGGGATTGTTCACCTGAGAGACGGCAGGGAGTTACATCGATCTGGTGGAGTATAAAAAGGCCCGAGCTTGATTAAAAGTTACACCTATTAAGTTACAAAAGAGAACAGGATGAGAACACTATTTAGCTTAGTACGTAAAGAGGACATGGGCAGAGAGCACAGGTGCCCCCCACACACAGAGAACAGGATGAGAACGCTATTTAGCTTAGTACGTAAAAGGGGACATGGGCAGAGAGCACAGGTGCCCCCCACACACAGAGAACAGGATGAGAATGCTATTTGGCTTAGTACGCAAAAAGGACATGGGCAGAGAGCACAGGTGCCCCCCACACACAGAGAACAGGATGAGAATGCTATTTGGCTTAGTACGCAAAAAGGACATGGGCAGAGAGCACAGGTGCCCCCCACACACAGAGAACAGGATGAGAATGCTATTTGGCTCAGTACGCAAAAAGGACATGGGCAGAGAGCACAGGTGCCCCCACACACAGAGAACAGGATGAGAATGCTATTTGGCTTAGTACGCAAAAAGGACATGGGCAGAGAGCACAGGTGCCCCCCACACACAGAGAACAGGATGAGAATGCTATTTGGCTTATCAGTGCTTTTACGGTACTGGTTGGTGCCCACTGTGCGTGTGGCACTTATAAGTGGAGCTGGAGTTTGTGGACACCTGTATGTGACTAAAATGACCGTTTAGATTAGAGATGCTGGAATCATGTTTCCCCCCCCCCATCACACCTTGTAAAATAATATTGGGACATCATCTCAAGGGAAGTTTTCTTGTGACCGTTATTACGTTTTCAACATACTCTGCATTTTCAATCAATAAAAATGTAAGTATTTAGTAACAGTACTTGATTAGAATTGTATAATTTTGATTTAATTGTCACATTGATTATTCATTCTCTTCCGGTTTCACTTTATATGAAGTACAAATTATAAAGGCTATAAAATTGCAAAAGGCTTCATAAGCACTACATAAATGCTACACATATCATCTATAAGCACATGTCAAACTCTATAAATGGTGTATAAAGGGTGACATAACCATTCCCACTCTAGGCTGAATTGCCAAAGACATAAGGCATTATGCATGTTTATACACCCTTTATAGAGTATGACATAAACTTATAGATGATTTGTGAAGCATTTATGTAGTGTTTACGAAGCCTGTATGTCCACTGTAAAAAAAAAATCCTGTTGTTTTTTTGTTAACTTACTGGCACCTGTAACTTACTGTAAAAATAAGTACAGTATGTTACCGTAAATGTACTTTTACGGTCTCTTTGGAAATGACGGTAACGTACAGTACCTTCATTACGGTAATGTACAGGTAGCTGGCTGCAACTAAGCTCCCATAAAAACATATAAACGTATTTTTACAGTGAATGCTGTATAAGCGCTTGATAATCTGTACTTTGTTTAAATCAAAAGGCATTTTATTGGTCACACACACATGGTTAGCAGATGTTAATGCGAGTGTAGTGAAATGCTTGTGCTTCTAGTTCCGACAATGCAGCAATATCTAACATCTAATCTAACAATTTACCGAACATGTAATCTAACAACTACCCAATACACAAAAATCGAAGTAAAGGAATACAAATATATACATATAAATATATGGGTGAGCAACGACAGAGCGGCATAGACAAGATGCAATAGATGGTATAAAATACAGTATAAACATATGAGATGAGTAATGCAACATATGTAAACATTATTAAAGTGGCCAATGATTTCAAGTTTAAAGTGGGACCTCAGTTCGTCTCGGTCTAAAACTGCAGAAGAATGAAGGCATAAAAACACGTTGCTGTAGACTGTATTCGTGTTGATAAGGGTTCTAACTCACACCTGTAGGAAGGCAACCTGACCCGGGACACATTGAGGACGATCACCATGGATACTGGGAGGGTGCCGACAAAATGACCTCTGGCACCAACTCTGGCACTATAACATCAATCTCCTCTCTGGCACAATGATTAGGGTTTAAATTGGACATTCCTGAACACTCCCTGGCTGCGGTTTACAAGTCAAGTCTACAATGTGTAAAATGGACCCTAAAGAGATGTCAAAATTGAAGTTGGGATGCATTAAACGAGTTAGATACTGTTAAGCTGTTTTGTTTTCTCCCTCTGTGGTTGCTCTTGTTGTTGAAAGGCTGGCAAGGGTCTACTAAAACGATTCAATGTATCTCGAATGTAGGGAACACACAGCGTGTGTAAGTAGTGAGGCCTAGGTGGCCTAGCGGTTAAGAGCTAGTAACCGAAAGGTTGCTGGTTCGAATCACCCAGCCGACTAGGTGAACAATCTGTCAATCCGACCTTGAGCAAGGCACTTAACGCTCTGGATAAGAGCGCCTGCTAAAACGTGCTTCTCAAGTGTCAATTTGTGGGTAGTTTGAGTACCAGGAACACAAATAGTTTGGTTAATGAAGAAGTTGTGCCAGTGCTTGGTTGCAGAGGCTGTGTGGGGATTGGTACACCTTATACTGTTCATGTGTAATATACAAGACTTGATTGTTGCTTGAATCTGTCCGTTAGAGGGGTGGTTGAGTGAATATGTAGGGTACACGAGACTCTCAAACTCATTCACATCACCCTAACTGGAGCACAGGGCAGCAGCAAAGTTTCTCCACTTCACACCTGGCTGGGTACATCAATGTTGATTCATTTTGGTTGAAAAGTCGTTTTTCTGTTTGCAGGGTCCTTTTAGTGTTGTGGGGCAATTTTTGGAGTGTTTTCATGGGTAGCTCGGAGGTGGTTGGAGTGTTGTGCAGGGGTTGTTTGGGGAATTGGAAGGGTGCACACAGAGAGACAGGAAGGAGTACGGTGGATCACACTGCTCAGGAATACTAATGAGTATCTTTTGTCATCAATCTGTCTCTATATACCCTCTCTCTCTCTCTCTCTCTCTCTCTCTCTCTGTCTCTCTCTCTCTCTCTGTCTCTCCTCTCTCTCTCTCTCTCTCTGTCTCTCTCTCTCTCTCTCTCTCTCTCTCTCTCTCTCTCTCTCTCTCTCTCTCTCCTCTTAATCCAAGTCCTCTTTCCCCTTCTCTGCCCCCTCACACACTTGAACACATACTCACATAGGATCACTCGGTCACACAAGCCAATGCGCGCTCACACACACACACTTTCTCCCTCTCTCTCACTCAGTCGTATTTTTCAATGGTGGCTTTTGTCCCTTTCATCTCTCTAAACAAAGAATTCTTGTGCACACAGGACAGAGTGAGAGAGAGATGGCGAGAGGGAGAAAGGGAGGGAAGGGAAGGGAAAGGGGGACACCTAGTCAGTTGTACAACTGAATGCATTCAACTGAAAAGTGTCTTCCGCATTTAACCCAACCCCTCTTAATCACCACATGACATTTTAAGGCAGGATGGTAACAAACCTATGTAAATTGAGTCAACAAATCTTTTGTTACAGTGCATACTTTGATTCAAAAGGAGAGAGAATATAGCGGAGAGGAAGACACAGAAGTGTTAAAAGGAATACTAAACGAAGGGAAAATAATAATAATAATAATAGTAAGTGTTGTTTGGGAAAGATCAACATTGATATATTGAGACGGCCGTGTTGTGTATGTCGCTGTACATGTGAATGTGTGTTTACTGTATGTGTGGGCGAGGCCTCAATAGGGTTCAGAGGGCAGCTGTGAATGTACTCGGCCTATCACACTCGCCTATCCGAAGCCCCGCCTCCTCAACCCCCCGCCCCCCATTTAGTATTCTGAGCACAGAAATCTACACAGATCCCTATTCATACTCACAGTGTGAGCTTCAGCACCAGAGAGATGAAGGGAGAGAGGGAGGAAGGGGGGAGGAAAGAGGGGGAGAGAGAATAGAGTAAGCGAGTGGGGACACAGAGAGAAAGGTCAGAAAGTAGAGAGCGTATCAGATCGCCTAGTTCTCTGCCTTTTGTTTTAGTTGGTTATTTTTTTATTGGTCTGGAAAGCAGAGGCAGGCAGAGACAAAAGGACCATTTAGCCAAGGAGAGAGAGGGAGAGAGGGAGAGAGAGAGAGATAGAGAGAGAGAGAGGGGGAGAGAGAGATGGAGAGATAGATAGAGAGAGCGAGATAGAGAGATAGATAGAGAGATAGAGAGAGATAGAGAGAGAGATGGAGAAATAAAGATATATATAGAGATAGATAGAGAGATAGAGAGTTAGAGAGCGAGATAGAGAAAGTCCAGATGAGGATACAGAACAAAGTCTAGAAGGATGCTCGGGCCAAAGTCACACACAAACAGCAAGTCTCCATATCCCCAAGGAGAAAAAGAGGCATCTTGGCCCTGATAGAGAGCAAACAGAGGGTAGTGCGTACGTCCCAGTACATCACTGGGGCCAAGCTTCCTGCTACCCAGGACCTCTGTACCAGACTGTGTCAGGAAGGCCCTAAAAATGGTCAAAGACTCCAGCTCCTTAACAGCTTCTACCCCCAAGACATAAGAGTTCTGAACAATGAATCAAATGGCTCCCTGGACTATTTGGATTTTTTATACTTCTGCTTTTAGCTGTTTATTATCTATGCATAGTCACTTTACCCTAAATATTACCTCAATTACCTGGACTAACCTGTACCCCGCACATTGACTCGGTACCGGGCCTCCCTGTATATAGCCTCCACATTGACTCGGTACCGGGCCTCCCTGTATATAGCCTCCACATTGACTCGGTACCGGGCCTCCCTGTATATAGCCTCGCTACTGTTATTTTATTATGTTACTTTTTTAACTTTAGTATATTTAGTCAATATTTTCTTAACCCTTATGTTCTTAAAGCTGCGTTGTTGGTTAAGGGCTTGTAAGTAAGTCATTTCACTGTGAAGTCTACACCCGTTGTATTCATCACGTGACAAATAACATTTCTTTTGATTTGGACAGGCTCTTTTCTCCTGCTGTACTGCGTCCACAAACCACACCGCGTAATTCTCTGACACAGATAAGCATTTATTGGACGGTGAAAATGAGATCATGTTGGAGCTGCACATGGTAGTAGACAGGGGCAGTATGGGGCTAATCATCAACGTGGTGAGGACATAGTTTGAACTCTAAGTGTAAAGCAGTACCACTATGTGTAAGGCAGTAAGACGATTGAAACGTTCATTTTTATTTCATTAGGGAAAAAGGGATAATGAAAGAGAAGTAGATTGTGTCAGGGATCAAAGCCCATTCATACATGGTTGATCCAGACCAGTGGAGGCTGCAGAGGGGAGGACGGCTCACAATAATGTCTGGAATGGAGTAAATGGAATGGCATCAAACACAGGGAAACCATCTGGAAACCAGGTGGAAACCATGTGGAAACCATGTGGAAACCATGTGGAAACCAGGTGGAAACCATGTGGAAACCATGTGGAAACCAGGTGGAAACTATATGGAAACCATGTGGAAACCATGTGGAAACCAGGTGGAAACCATGTGGAAACCATGTGGAAACCATGTGGAAACCAGGTGGAAACCATGTGGAAACCATGTGGAAACCATATGGAAACCATGTGGAAACCATGTGGAAACCAGGTGGAAACCATGTGGAAACCATGTGGAAACCAGGTGGAAACCATGTGGAAACCATGTGGAAACCAGGTGGAAACCATGTGGAAACCATGTGTTTGATGTATTTGATACCATTCCACCGATTCCGCTCCAACCATTACCACGAGCCCGTCCCCAATTAAGTTGCCACCATCCTCCTGTGCTCCAGATACTAGGCTACATGTGGCTTTTCTGTTCCTGGTTTCGGAAGGGGAATACGTAAGCCTTGTTTGGTCCCTCTTGATCCAGCCAGCGTGATACGCTGCAGACACATCTGAGCGCCTTAGCATTATAGAGGGGCTTTTAAAAGGAAAAGACAGCTGTGACTTTGCACTGAAAGGGGGCTTTTACTTTGAAAAGGCAGCTGCTGCTCTGTCTGAAAAGAAAAGGATGAAGAGAGAGAGAGTGACAGAGAGTTTGGAGCACATTGACAGCCACAGGCCTGCATCTGTCCACTTGAAAAAGTGTGTCCCATTTATAATGTCCCTCTCTTTCTATCCCTTTCTTCATGTCTTCCTCCCCCCACACCCCGAATGTTACACTCCTGTCACCTCTTCCATTCCTCCCGTTAACAACCTCTCTCTTCCTTTCCTCTTCTCTCCTTTCTCACAAAATCTTTTGAACTTGTTTTTCATCAACTTTGACTTTGCACAATATTTATCTCTTCCTCTCCCTCTTCACCCCTCCTTCTCCCCACCCCTCACTCCTCTCCCTCTTCACCCCTCCTTCTCCCCACCCGTCACTCCTCTCCCTCTTCACCCCTCCTTCTCCCCACCACTCACTCCTCTCCCTCTTCATCTTTCTCCAGTTTCACTCCTCTTTCTCTTCATCTCTCTCCCGTTTTACTCATCTCCCTCCTCCCTCCTCTCCCCCCACACCCCTCTCCCTCCTCACCCCTCTCCCTCCTCACCCCTCACCCTCACTCCTCTCCCTCTCACCTCTCTCCCTCTTCAGCTCTCTCCCTCACTCTAATTTCCACTGTCAAGTCCTTTCCCATTTATCAATTCTATCCCCCTTCACCCCCTACCTCACTCCTCCATCATCAACTCCCCCTCCCACCCTCCCTCCCTTCTTCCCCTGATAAAGCTGCAGCCATGACGTCGGCCACTCCCCCCTCCTCGCGCGGCTCCTCCCCCCAGAAGGTGTGTCACTCCATGACACAGACTGAGGTTCTGAAGCCGCTGCTGGGGGCAGGGGGGGCGGAAGGGGTGGGGGTGGCAACTGTGGCAGGGGGGGCAGCGACTGCAGGGGGGGCAGCGACGGCAGGGGGGGCAGCGACGGCAGCGGGGGCAGCAACGGCAGGGGGGGCAGCAACGGCAGGGGGGGCAGCAACGGCAGGGGGGGCAGCGACGGCGGTCTGCGCACTCCGACGGAGACGGCGCGTTCTCTCCAAGGACGGGCACAGCAACGTGCACATCGAGCATGTGAGCGGGCGTGGGGCGATGTACCTGCGTGACATCTGGACAACCTTCCTGGACATGCAGTGGCGCTACAAGCTCTTCCTGTTCTCGGCCACCTTCGCCGGGACCTGGTTCCTGTTCGGGGTTCTGTGGTACCTGGTGGCGCTGGTGCATGGAGACCTGCTAGGTGAGGATGGAGGAAGGGGAGAGAGAGGGAGAGAGGGATGGGGGGAGAGAAGGTGGGAGGGGAGGGGTTCTGTGGTACCTGGTGGCGCTGATGCACGGAGACCTGCTAGGTGAGGATGGAGGAAGGGGAGAGAGAGGGAGAGGAAGAGAGGGATGGGGGGGAGAAGGTAGGAGGTTAGGGGTTCTGTGGTACCTGGTGGCGCTGGTGCATGGAGACCTGCTAGGTGAGGATGGAGGAAGGAGAGAGAGAGGGAGAGGGAGAGAGGGATGGGGGGGAGAAGGTGGGAGGGGAGGGGTTCTGTGGTACCTGGTGGCGCTGGTGCATGGAGACCTGCTAGGTGAGGATGGAGGAAGAGGAGAGAGAGGGAGAGAGGGATGGGGGGAGAGAAGGTGGGAGGGGAGGGGTTCTGTGGTACCTGGTGGCACTGCTATGTGAGGATGGATGGAGGGAAGGGAAAGAGAGGGAGAGACAGAATTCTAAGGCATTTGAGAACAATAATACCTCAAAATACCAATACAATCAGTTGTACCTCCCCTATAATCTTTGTACCTTTTGCTTTCCATATCAATCTCACAACCTTGCCTCCCTGTGCCTCCCTTCTCCACCCCTCCCTCCAGAGTTTGACCCTCCGTCCAACCACACCCCGTGTGTGATGCAGGTGCAGACTCTGACGGGGGCGTTCCTCTTCTCACTGGAGTCGCAGACCACAATTGGCTACGGTTTCCGTTGCATCACAGAGGAATGTCCCGCCGCCATCATCCTCCTCATCCTCCAGCTGGTCATCACCATGGTGCTTGAGATCTTCATCACTGGAACCTTCCTCGCCAAGGTACCTCACCCTTCCCCTGGGCAGAACGATAAGATGTTCACTTTACCATACATCACATTCATTGATAAAGTAAACCACCACTAAACAGTATGGATATACAGTATTTCACTGAAAAATCTGGATCTACACATCACGTCAAATTTTCAGTGCCATAATATGTGACTGACCACCTGGATTCGGTCTTATGTAGCAAAATGTGAAAAGGTGTTTTTTACATTGGATAAAAGTAGAGACTCTGAGCTACAAAATGGTATATCATACATGGCATTTAAGGAACAATGGGAAAGCAATTATTCTTTGAAAGTTGATCAACTTGTAAATTCACTTTTGAGAAAATCGCCTTTGAATATTTTGGTGTCAAGTGAAGAGCTGTTCGTTGTCTACACCCATTCAGCATCGTTCACACCCTCTTAAGCTTTAGCCCCACCCATCTTGTTTCGCTCTCGAAGCGCACACTTGACGCTCTGGCCGATGATTTGTTTACCTCTGGATAACATGAAAACAGCCTAACCAGCTCTGCTGGCAACAATTTCATTACGCTTTTTTGCAGTCTTTTACTGACACCGGCCATATTCAACGAGTGTTGTACAGTACACATGTCACGTAACGTCAGCTAATGAGCCAGCCAGCTAACGTTAGCTAGTTAAAACAACAATGAACAAAGTGCCAGCAATACCTAACATTAGGCTCTAACTACAAAAGCAAACAGCTCTGGGAAATGAATAATAACGTCCTCTAGGGAGCAGTTAACGTTAGCTAGCTAACAGTAGAC
This sequence comes from Oncorhynchus mykiss, assembly GCF_013265735.2. NCBI lineage: Eukaryota > Metazoa > Chordata > Actinopteri > Salmoniformes > Salmonidae > Oncorhynchus > Oncorhynchus mykiss. Next base: position 14,725,909 of record NC_048573.1, read on the forward strand.
TTTAGCTTAAGACATATAGCTAGCTGGGTAAACAATGAACCTAGCTAGGTAAACAACGTTTAAGATCACACACATCGCATAACGTTCGCTAACGAGCCAGCCAGCTAAGGTTAGCTAGATAAGCAACAATTAACAAAGTGGCAACAACTGCTCTGGGAAACAAATAATAACATCAGCTAGGGAGCCAGCCACCTAACGTTAGCTAACAGTTAGCTAACAGTACACTTTAGCTTGAAACGAAACCACTTTGTCAAAATTAGAAACATATAATATCTGAAAACGTAGCTACTAGCTAACACTAGACTATCTTACTTGTATACATGATTTCAAAACTTAATCCTCCAGAAAATGGAGAGCAACACTTATGCAGCTCCACTACATAGTACATTTTTAAAAAGGCGTGTTCGACAGGATTACCAACACAGACTGACGAGCTCAAATAAACAGAAGCCCTCTATATGGCAGACCAATCCTCTCTCCTATCTTGGCATGTCCAGCCCGCTCATTATCTCAGCCAATCCTGGCTAGTGGGAAGGTTGCTCACTTTTTTGTGGCTTAACCAACAAGGCTCGTAATTTAACAATTGTATTTGTATTTACAGATGGCATACAAGTTTGTTATGAAAGTTCACATGTTCGAGAAAGCATTTCTGCAAAAAAAAACGCATTTTGATTAAAAAAAAGAAGATTTATATTCAAATGGCTCTGCTGTGAAGTCGTGACTAGTTTCCTAAATCGGGTCACATGTGCACTGCATCCATCCATAGTCAATACATACATCAGTGTTTACTATCCAGCTCCCCCCCCCCCTCTCTCTTTCTCCCCCTCTCTCTTGCTCTCCACCCCTCTCTCTCTCCCCCCCCTCTCTCTCTCTCTCTCTCCCCCCTATCCCCATTTCTCTCTCCCCCTTTCTCCCCCCTCTATCTCTCTTCCCCTCTCTCTCTCTCTCTCTCCCCCTCTCCCCCCTCTCGCTCCCCCGCTCCCTTTCTCCTCTTCCCTCTTATCATTCTAACCCTCTATAACATGAATTATCTGCTGCCCTCTCTATCTCTCACTCAGGGTCAGAGTTATCTATATGTGTGTCTGTGTGTGTGTGTTTCTGTGTGCGTGTTGGGGGCGGAGGTTAAGATCATAGGAAGTTCATGCCCTGTGTGTATTGATAAGGAGACTTACAGCAGGCTGTGCAGCACAATAATATTTACTCAAACCGGATATGTTCCAGAGAGCATTGTGGGTAGTGGAGTTCATCATGCTACACTGTGTGGCTCTGACACACTCTTCCCCATTGTCCCCAGGTGGCGCGGCCCAAGAAGAGAGGAGAGACAGTGAAGTTCAGTCAGTACGCTGTGGTGTCCAATCACGAGGGCCGACCCTGCCTCATGATCCGTGTGGCTAACATGCGCAAGAGCCTGCTGCTGGGCTGCTCGGTAGAGACACAGTGTGTGTGTGTGTGTGTGTGTGTGTGTGTGTGTGTGTGTGTGTGTGTGTGTGTGTGTGTGTGTCTCTGTGTGTCTGTCTGTCTGTGAGAATGACGCAGTTGTCATTTTCCATCGACGCTCCTCTTTTCAGAATCCTTACACATGTCCCCTAATCAAATGACTCAATTTGGCTCCTAGGTGACGGGGAAGTTGCTCCAGACGTCCCAGACCAAGGAGGGGGAGACGATGCGTCTGGACCAGAGGAACGTTCCCTTCCAGGTGGACACGTCCAGCGACAGCCCCTTCCTCATCCTCCCCCTCACCTTCTACCACATCATAGACGACAGCAGCCCGCTCAGAGCCTGGGCTGCCAAGGGTAGGAATGATTACATACAGTAGCTTAATGTTCACATTTTCAGTTATTTGTGTTGTGTGTTCTCCTTCAATTGGTCCTATTTCATGACCTAAAACTTGAAGGTTACCAGTTCCATAGGCAGGTGTAGTGTAGTTACGGTCCAGTGTTCTTGTCCTATTGGTCCAATTTGATATTACTGTAAGTGACCTAAGACATGGAAGTAAAATAGACAGGCAGGTTCAGTGTTCTGCTGTAGTAGTGGTGTAGTGAACTACAGTACCTTACAGTCTGTGTAAAGGAGGTGAAGTTGTTGCTATAGTTGACCATGTCCCATGTCTTAATCACCAGTAGGACGAGAGGGCCACCCGGGTTGTGGGAACGGAAAGCCATCCGTGTGGAGAGAAAGAGAAGGGTGAATTTAGGAGATTAAAGGTCACTGCTGTGATGGATAGAGGGCATTTGGAACAGAGCCAGGACAGTAGAGGGATGGGGGGGGGGGGGGAGTGTAGGGCGGATGGTAGGGAACATCATTCTAGTAATTTGTACACTGCAAATTGACCACAGTTATGCCAAAAAAGTGATTGTATTTGAAAATAACCTTTTAGTGTTTGCGTACGTGCGTGCATACTGTATATGTGAATGCATATACAGCAAATCGGCCAGTGTCGATTCAGAAGTTAAAATCACTCTGTAAGAGTGTAATTAGAACTCAGCGGTGTAAAAGAACCCCCAGTGTTGATGTTAATAGTCAGAGTTATTGTTTTACACTGTGGAGAGTAAAACAGTCCAATCAAAACCACACCCATCATTATCAGATTTCCCAGAATGCACTACTGTGTTTTTGCATGTACATTGACTGATTGAATGATGTTATGCTTCACAAAGATAACATATATTTTTCTAAACTAATTCAATTAGTTAATTAGATTTATTGCACCTGTTATTGAAATGGCTGTTCCAGTTTAAATGGTTTAGGTAGTCTCCTTTATCAATTTCCATTATCCCGACAGTCTTTCTGAATGAGGGTTGAGGGTGAATAAAGATTCCAACTGTTGGATATCCTAGCTCTGTCTGGATTCCTGTAGGAATTACACATTCATCACTTTGCAAGCCAGCATAATGTGACTTGCAGGCCTGATGTGGCCTGTAAACCAGGAGTTTCCTAACACCACTGTGCTAGGGTAAAACTAAGCAATCAAAGCAAGGCCTTATGATATATGTAAGTACTACATATTGCCAAAGTTGAATTTTAATTATAACATTCGCCTTGGAACTTACTAGGTGAAACCCACAGGCCTTAAAAAAAGGAAATAATTCACCAACCATGTCTGTGTCACTAACAAATACAGTCATGGGTGGTAAACTCGACAATTCACTCAAAAAGAAAAGACACCCTGGGAAAAATGCAAATGAGACTTTACACCATGCACCATTTAATTATAGTCCACTCCAGTGTAGAGTGAAATACCTATTAGTTCACTCCATTGTAGTCACATTTTTGGGGTCTGGGGGATGACACCGGGAGAGGGGTCTCTCTCTCTCCATCTCTGTGTGTATGTCAGTGGAATGTGTGTGAGTGGGTGCCAGGGTTTCTCATTAAAAGACAATGGGGTACAGTCTGATACAGTGAGGGGTGCTGACACACAGCTGGGGGGGATCCTCTTACAGGAGGGCAGGCCTCTCATCACCACTAACCACAGAGCTATTACTGACCCATACTGATCCCTGATCTACCTCTCTACTCCTTTACTGCTCTCTCTCTCCTCTCTCTCTCTCTCTCTCTCCCTCTATCTCTCTCTCTCTCTCTCGCTCGCCTCTCTCTCTCTCTCTCTCCTCTCTCTCTCCTCTCTCTCTCTCTCTCCTCTCTCTCTCTCTCTCTCTCCTCTCTCTCTCTCTCTCTCTCTCTCTCTCCTCTCTCTCTCTCTCTCTCTCCTCTCTCTCTCTCTCTCTCTCTCTCTCGCCTCTCTCTCTCTCTCTCCCCTCTCTCTCTCTCTCTCTCTCTCTCCTCTCTCTCTCTCCTCTCTCTCTCTCTTTCCTCTCTCTCTCTCTCTCTCTCTCTCTCTCTCTCTCTCTTTCTCGCCTCTCTCTCTCTCTCTCTCTCCCCTCTCTCTCTCTCTCTCTCTCTCCTCTCTCTCTCTCTCAAACTACTAACAGTACATAATGCTACGACAATAGCCCCTGCACTATCTATGAATCTGTCTTCTAATCTGGCCTCCTCTCACGGCAGCTCTCAAATTCTCATGATGCATTTCTGTGGAAATATCTGCAGCTCTTTGGGGGCACACGGACGGGGAGTTGGGGATTTTGCCAAATACGGTGGGACACTGTCAGGAGTTTCAGTAAGGGGTTACAATGAGTGCACTAACGTGAATCCCCTCAGTACACTGTAGTTTTTAACAGGAGTGAGAAGAGAGGAGCCGAGAGGTTGTAAAGGCTGTTCAGAAGAGCACAGTCAGAACTGCTCAAACCAGTAGTCAATAACAACATTAGAGACTGAATAGACTAGACAGTCTACCATATCATGCATTATGTGTGCTTGTCTGTGTGCATACGTGTGTGTGTGTGATATTTGTGCGTGAGCGTTTGTATGTGTGTGCGTGTGTTATGAAGTGAGAGCAGTACTGGGTCCAGGTTAGAGTTAAGGACTGTTTTCACAGATGACATAGACTGACCAGGTGAATTCCAGGTGAAAGCTATGATCCCTTATTGATGTCACTTGTTAAGTCCACTTCAATCAGTGTAGATGAAGGGGAGGAGACGGGTAAAAGAAGGATTTTAAGCCCTGAGACAATTGAGACATGGAAGGTGCCAAAATGTTTTAATTAAATGTATTTGAGTGTTTACCAGCATTTGTAACTTGAGTCGGATAATTATCTCTACAAAACAGTTAATCTCATAAAAACATACAAATACTTGCTTGATATATGTTTTCCAGTTTCTTGAAATACTTTGCAAATGCAAGTTATTTCTATGTGAAAACTGAAACGGTCTATTCATTCTTTTTAGTAGACACAGTAGTGAGTGCATATATTTTCATTATTTTTTGTACTGATCCCCCGTGGGAATTGAACCCACAACCCTGGTGTTCCAAGCACAATGCTCTACCAACTGAGCCACATCATCACAAACCACTTGATGTCTCAATGTACTCAGTTACTGTATTGAACATTGTTTTTCTTCATGGTGATGGAAAGTCTACAGGTTCTAACCTAGATGACCAGCCTATATACAATACAGTAATGCACGTTTTCATTAAGTGGTTTGTAAGGATGGTAAATGAAAACTGCACAGAAAGTGGTTGTTTTCCATGTTATTTCATCAAGACAAATATTAATTTGATGTGGATGTTTTGGGTCTTTGCCCATAACTTTGCAACTTTTGATGTAAATGTTTGAGGACAGGGTTTTGTTCTTTCTGGATTCAGGGATGTTAGGAGCCAATATACACAGGCAGTTAGGAAAGCTAAGGCTAGCTTTTTCAAGCAGAAATGTTCATCCTGTAGCACAAACTCCAAAAAGTTCTGGGAAACTGTCCATGGAGAATAAGAGCACCTCCTCCCAGCTGGCCACTGCACTGAGGCTAGGAAACACTGTCACAACGGATAAATCCACAATAATTGAGAGTTTCAATAAGCATTTCTCTACGGCTGGCCATGCTTTCCACCGGGCTAACCCTACCCTGGTCAACAGCCCTCCACCACCCCCGACAGCAACTCGCCAAAGCCTCCCCATTTCTCCTTCACCCAAATCCAGATAGCTGATGTTCTGAAAGAGCTGCAAAATCTGGACCCCTACAAATCAGCCAGGCTAGACAATCTGGACCCTCTCTTTCTAAAATGATCTGCCGAAATTGTTGCAACCCCTATTACTAGCCTGTTCAACCTCTCTTTCGTATCGTCTGAGAATCCAAAGATTGGAAAGCTGCCGCGGTCATCCCCCTCTTCAAAGGGGGAGACTAACTAGATCCAAACTGCTACAGACCTATATCTATCCTGCCCTGCCTTTCTAAGGTCTTCGAAAGCCAAGTTAACAATCAGCTATGCAATCTGGTTTCAGAGCTGGTCATGGGTACACCTCAGCCATGCTCAAGGTCCTAAATTATATAACAGCCATCGATAAGAGACATTACTGTGCAGCCGTATTCATCGACCTGGCCAAGGCTTTTGACTCTGTCAGTTACCACATTCTTATCGGCAGACTCGACAGCCTTGGTTTCTCAAATGATTGCCTTGCCTGGTTTACCAACTACGTCTCTGATAGAGTTCAGTGTGTCAAATCGAAGGGCCTGTTGTCCGGACCTCTGGCAGTCTCTGTGGGGGTACCACAGGGTTCAATTCCCGGGCCGACCCTTTTCTCTGTATACATCAATGATGTTGCTCTTGCTGCTGGTGATTCTTTGATCCACCTCTAAGCGACGACACCATTATGTATACCTCTGGCCCTTCGTTAGACACTGTGTTAACTAACCTCCAGACGAGCTTCAATGCCATTCAACTCTCCTTCCTTGGCCTCGAACTGCTCTTAAATGCAAGTAAAACTAAATGCATGCTATTCAACCGATCGCTGCCCACACCTGCCCACCCGTCCAGCATCGCTACTCTGGACTGTTAAGACTTAGAATATGTGGACAACTACAAATACCTAGGTGTCTGTTTAGACTGTAAACTCTCCTTCCAGACTCACATTAAGCATCTCCAATCCGAAATTATATCTAGAATTGGCTTCCTATTTCGCAACAAAGCATCCTTCAATCATGCTGCCAAACATACCCTCGTAAAACTGACCATCCTACCAATCCTCAACTTTGGCAATATAATTTACAAAATAGCCTCCAATACTCTACTCAACAAATTGGATGCAGTCTATCACCGTGCCATCTGTTTTGTCACCAAAGCGACCTGTACACTCTCGTTGGCTGGCCCTCGCTTCATACTCGCCGCCAAACCCACTGGCTCCCGGTCATCTACAAGTCCCTGCTAGGTAAAGCCCCACCTTATCTCAGCTCACTGGTCACCATAGCAGCACCCAACTGTAGCACTCGCTCCAGCAGGTACATCTCACTGGTCACCCCCAAAGCCAATTCTTACTTTGGCTGCCTTTCCTTACAGTTCTCTGCTACCACTGACTGGAACGAACTGCAAAAATCACTGAAGCTGGAGACCAGGTATCTCCCTCACTAGCTTTAAGCACCAGCTGTCAGAGCAGCTTACAGATCACTGCACCTGTACATAGCCCATCTGTAAATAGCCCATCCAACTACCTCATCTCCATACTGTATGTATTTATCTTGCTCCTTTGCACCCCAGTATCTCTACTTGCACATTAATCTTCTGCACATATACCATTCCAGTGTTTAATTGCTATATTGTAATTACTTACTCCACCATGGCCTGTTTATTGCCTTTACCTCCCTTATCCTACCTCAGTTGCACACACTGTATATAGACTTTTTCTACTGTATTATTGACTGTATGTTTGTTTATTCCATCTGTGTTGTTGTATGTGTCGAACTGCTTTGCTTTATCTTTGCCAGGTCGCAGTTGTAAATGAGAACTTGTTCTCAACTTGCTTACCTGGTTAAATAAATTTTAATTTTAATTATAACATTCGCCTTGGAACTTACTAGGTGAAACCCACAGGCCTTAAAAAAAGGAAATAATTCACCAACCATGTCTGTGTCACTAACAAATACAGTCATGGGTGGTAAACTCGACAATTCACTCAAAAAGAAAAGACACCCTGGGAAAAATGCAAATGAGACTTTACACCATGCACCATTTAATTATAGTCCACTCCAGTGTAGAGTGAAATACCTATTAGTTCACTCCATTGTAGTCACATTTTTGGGGTCTGGGGGATGACACCGGGAGAGGGGTCTCTCTCTCTCCATCTCTGTGTGTATGTCAGTGGAATGTGTGTGAGTGGGTGCCAGGGTTTCTCATTAAAAGACAATGGGGTACAGTCTGATACAGTGAGGGGTGCTGACACACAGCTGGGGGGGATCCTCTTACAGGAGGGCAGGCCTCTCATCACCACTAACCACAGAGCTATTACTGACCCATACTGATCCCTGATCTACCTCTCTACTCCTTTACTGCTCTCTCTCTCCTCTCTCTCTCTCTCTCTCTCCCTCTATCTCTCTCTCTCTCTCTCGCTCGCCTCTCTCTCTCTCTCTCTCCTCTCTCTCTCCTCTCTCTCTCTCTCTCCTCTCTCTCTCTCTCCTCTCTCTCTCTCTCTCTCTCTCTCTCTCTCCTCTCTCTCTCTCTCTCTCCTCTCTCTCTCTCTCTCTCTCTCTCTCGCCTCTCTCTCTCTCTCTCCCCTCTCTCTCTCTCTCTCTCTCTCTCCTCTCTCTCTCTCCTCTCTCTCTCTCTTTCCTCTCTCTCTCTCTCTCTCTCTCTCTTTCTCTCTCTTTCTCGCCTCTCTCTCTCTCTCTCTCTCCCCTCTCTCTCTCTCTCTCTCTCTCCTCCCTCTCTCTCTCAAACTACTAACAGTACATAATGCTACGACAATAGCCCCTGCACTATCTATGAATCTGTCTTCTAATCTGGCCTCCTCTCACGGCAGCTCTCAAATTCTCATGATGCATTTCTGTGGAAATATCTGCAGCTCTTTGGGGGCACACGGACGGGGAGTTGGGGATTTTGCCAAATACGGTGGGACACTGTCAGGAGTTTCAGTAAGGGGTTACAATGAGTGCACTAACGTGAATCCCCTCAGTACACTGTAGTTTTTAACAGGAGTGAGAAGAGAGGAGCCGAGAGGTTGTAAAGGCTGTTCAGAAGAGCACAGTCAGAACTGCTCAAACCAGTAGTCAATAACAACATTAGAGACTGAATAGACTAGACAGTCTACCATATCATGCATTATGTGTGCTTGTCTGTGTGCATACGTGTGTGTGTGTGATATTTGTGCGTGAGCGTTTGTATGTGTGTGCGTGTGTTATGAAGTGAGAGCAGTACTGGGTCCAGGTTAGAGTTAAGGACTGTTTTCACAGATGACATAGACTGACCAGGTGAATTCCAGGTGAAAGCTATGATCCCTTATTGATGTCACTTGTTAAGTCCACTTCAATCAGTGTAGATGAAGGGGAGGAGACGGGTAAAAGAAGGATTTTAAGCCCTGAGACAATTGAGACATGGAAGGTGCCAAAATGTTTTAATTAAATGTATTTGAGTGTTTACCAGCATTTGTAACTTGAGTCGGATAATTATCTCTACAAAACAGTTAATCTCATAAAAACATACAAATACTTGCTTGATATATGTTTTCCAGTTTCTTGAAATACTTTGCAAATGCAAGTTATTTCTATGTGAAAACTGAAACGGTCTATTCATTCTTTTTAGTAGACACAGTAGTGAGTGCATATATTTTCATTATTTTTTGTACTGATCCCCCGTGGGAATTGAACCCACAACCCTGGTGTTCCAAGCACAATGCTCTACCAACTGAGCCACATCATCACAAACCACTTGATGTCTCAATGTACTCAGTTACTGTATTGAACATTGTTTTTCTTCATGGTGATGGAAAGTCTACAGGTTCTAACCTAGATGACCAGCCTATATACAATACAGTAATGCACGTTTTCATTAAGTGGTTTGTAAGGATGGTAAATGAAAACTGCACAGAAAGTGGTTGTTTTCCATGTTATTTCATCAAGACAAATATTCATTTGATGTGGATGTTTTGGGTCTTTGCCCATAACTTTGCAACTTTTGATGTAAATGTTTGAGGACAGGGTTTTGTTCTTTCTGGATTCAGGGATGTTAGGAGCCAATATACACAGGCAGTTAGGAAAGCTAAGGCTAGCTTTTTCAAGCAGAAATGTTCATCCTGTAGCACAAACTCCAAAAAGTTCTGGGAAACTGTCCATGGAGAATAAGAGCACCTCCTCCCAGCTGGCCACTGCACTGAGGCTAGGAAACACTGTCACAACGGATAAATCCACAATAATTGAGAGTTTCAATAAGCATTTCTCTACGGCTGGCCATGCTTTCCACCGGGCTAACCCTACCCTGGTCAACAGCCCTCCACCACCCCCGACAGCAACTCGCCAAAGCCTCCCCATTTCTCCTTCACCCAAATCCAGATAGCTGATGTTCTGAAAGAGCTGCAAAATCTGGACCCCTACAAATCAGCCAGGCTAGACAATCTGGACCCTCTCTTTCTAAAATGATCTGCCGAAATTGTTGCAACCCCTATTACTAGCCTGTTCAACCTCTCTTTCGTATCGTCTGAGAATCCAAAGATTGGAAAGCTGCCGCGGTCATCCCCCTCTTCAAAGGGGGAGACTAACTAGATCCAAACTGCTACAGACCTATATCTATCCTGCCCTGCCTTTCTAAGGTCTTCGAAAGCCAAGTTAACAATCAGCTATGCAATCTGGTTTCAGAGCTGGTCATGGGTACACCTCAGCCATGCTCAAGGTCCTAAATTATATAACAGCCATCGATAAGAGACATTACTGTGCAGCCGTATTCATCGACCTGGCCAAGGCTTTTGACTCTGTCAGTTACCACATTCTTATCGGCAGACTCGACAGCCTTGGTTTCTCAAATGATTGCCTTGCCTGGTTTACCAACTACGTCTCTGATAGAGTTCAGTGTGTCAAATCCAAGGGCCTGTTGTCCGGACCTCTGGCAGTCTCTGTGGGGGTACCACAGGGTTCAATTCCCGGGCCGACCCTTTTCTCTGTATACATCAATGATGTTGCTCTTGCTGCTGGTGATTCTTTGATCCACCTCTAAGCGACGACACCATTATGTATACCTCTGGCCCTTCGTTAGACACTGTGTTAACTAACCTCCAGACGAGCTTCAATGCCATTCAACTCTCCTTCCTTGGCCTCGAACTGCTCTTAAATGCAAGTAAAACTAAATGCATGCTATTCAACCGATCGCTGCCCACACCTGCCCACCCGTCCAGCATCGCTACTCTGGACTGTTAAGACTTAGAATATGTGGACAACTACAAATACCTAGGTGTCTGTTTAGACTGTAAACTCTCCTTCCAGACTCACATTAAGCATCTCCAATCCGAAATTATATCTAGAATTGGCTTCCTATTTCGCAACAAAGCATCCTTCAATCATGCTGCCAAACATACCCTCGTAAAACTGACCATCCTACCAATCCTCAACTTTGGCAATATAATTTACAAAATAGCCTCCAATACTCTACTCAACAAATTGGATGCAGTCTATCACCGTGCCATCTGTTTTGTCACCAAAGCGACCTGTACACTCTCGTTGGCTGGCCCTCGCTTCATACTCGCCGCCAAACCCACTGGCTCCCGGTCATCTACAAGTCCCTGCTAGGTAAAGCCCCACCTTATCTCAGCTCACTGGTCACCATAGCAGCACCCAACTGTAGCACTCGCTCCAGCAGGTACATCTCACTGGTCACCCCCAAAGCCAATTCTTACTTTGGCTGCCTTTCCTTACAGTTCTCTGCTACCACTGACTGGAACGAACTGCAAAAATCACTGAAGCTGGAGACCAGGTATCTCCCTCACTAGCTTTAAGCACCAGCTGTCAGAGCAGCTTACAGATCACTGCACCTGTACATAGCCCATCTGTAAATAGCCCATCCAACTACCTCATCTCCATACTGTATGTATTTATCTTGCTCCTTTGCACCCCAGTATCTCTACTTGCACATTAATCTTCTGCACATATACCATTCCAGTGTTTAATTGCTATATTGTAATTACTTACTCCACCATGGCCTGTTTATTGCCTTTACCTCCCTTATCCTACCTCAGTTGCACACACTGTATATAGACTTTTTCTACTGTATTATTGACTGTATGTTTGTTTATTCCATCTGTGTTGTTGTATGTGTCGAACTGCTTTGCTTTATCTTTGCCAGGTCGCAGTTGTAAATGAGAACTTGTTCTCAACTTGCTTACCTGGTTAAATAAAATCAAATAAAAAAAAATCCATTAGAATGATGATTGCAGAGAAAGCAACAGGGCAACAACGCTTACAATTCCAACTATTGAATCCTGCAAGATATTGTTATTAATTATACAACTACCTTTTTTGTTGTTGCCAAAACAGAGCTGAAATGGTTTTATTGGGCAGCTAATACATCCTGTAAAGGCCCAGTGCACTACTTTGTGAACAAATATATATGTTTGAAAATAATATTTTTGCTATAATTTATTTTTTAAATTCAGATTTTTAAGAGGGTGCAGCACCCTCAGCACCCCTACTTCCTGCGGATATGGGATCGTGTATGTGTGCCATTCTGAGTGTGAATGGAACACGTTCGACACCTTGTAGAGTCCATGTCCTGACATATTGAGGCTGTTCTGAGGGAAAAAGGGGGTGTAACTCAAGGCAGCAGCGACTCTTCCTGGGGTCAGGCAAAATGAAGGCAGTTGTGCAGCCTATATAGGCCTTTGTGGTGCAGCTATTTGTGCGTACAGTAAGTGTGTGGGGTGTGTTTTGTGTTTGCGAGAGAGTCCATGTATGTGGTAAAAGGCTGGATTTAGTAGCGAAATCGGTCTATGTTGGAAAGTAAAGATGATCATTTTATTGCTATTATCCCATTCTTGCTTTTAGTGATAATGGATATATATCTGTTTCATCCTGTCTGTGCTTGGAAGTGACCGTGGAATTTAGAATAAATCTGTTTTGTGATCTGGATTCAGTAGAGAAATCAGACGGTATCTTTAGAAATAGCCTTTTATTGATATATCCAAATGTTTTTTTTTATGGATCTCTAGTGCTAAATTTGTATCTTTCATTCACTCTACCTGTGTTCTAGGAGGGGGATGGACGGATCCGGATCTGGCAGACTTTGAGCTGCTGGTGATCATGAGTGCCACGGTGGAGCCCACCTCCGCCACCTGCCAGGTGCGCACCTCCTACCTGCCTGATGAGATCCTGTGGGGGTATGAGTTCCCCCCCGTGGTCTCCCTGTCCCCGTCTGGGAAGTATGTGGCGGACTTCACCTTCTTCGACAAGGTGGACAAAACGAAAACCCCGCCCCTCTTCAAACAGGCCCCCCCCCCAAGCCCGGCCATGCACTCGTCCCGCAGCAGCAGAGGGGGCGCAGAGGAAGGGGCGGACCCAGAGAAGATGAAACTAGAGGAGAGCTATCGAGGGGAGGAGAGGGGGAGGGGCAGGGGGAGGGGCAGGGGGAGGGGGAGAGACAGTAGCCCCCTCAGTGTCCGTATCAGTAATGTATAGAGAGAGAGGATGGAGGGAGAGAGAGATAGAGAGAGAGAGAGAGAGAGAGATAGAGAGAGAGAGAGAGAGAGAGAGAGAGAGAGAGCATGAATGAGATGGAATGAGAGAGTTACGAGAAAGGAGAAAGGAGAGGAGACTGTATGGAGATTGAAAAATTATCAAGTGAGAATAAAAAGTTGAAGGAATGAGAGATGAGCTGCTCCTCTGTTGGGAAATGTGAACACACGCTCCTTTTTTGGACTTTATGCGTTTGTATCGCCCCTTGTAAGGATTCAAAGGAACAAAATGCACCCCATTTGTGTCTACTGTCCTGTAATCAAAGATGGAACAAGAAAGCTTTTTCAACTTAATTTGTCTGTATTTTTTATAAGAAGACTTTGTGTGACTGGAAAGGTCAAGGTTGACTGGTTTACCAGGACAAAACATGGTTCACGAGGACATAATCAAAGGAACCATGCAGTGGAGGCTGCTGAGGGGAGGACGGCTCATAATAATGTCTGGAACAGAGTAAATGGATTGGCATCAAACACATGGAAACCATTCGATAACATTCCACTTATTCCACTCCAACCATTATCACAAGCCCATCCTCCCCAATTAAGGTACCACCATCCTCCTGTGCATTCATTGTACTGTTACTGTTTTTAACACAGAAAGGTACTCTGTCTGCAGAACATGAGAGTGGAAATACTGGATCATTTAAAAAAACATTTTTTTTTAAGGATTTTGATTGAATATATGATATCGTATGTATACTGTATGCATCTGTCCCTAACGATGCGATATCCAGCAGTACTTATTCATCTGAGTATATGCTTAGCAGGGTTGGGGTCCATTCCATTTAAATTCCGGTAAATTCAGAAAGTAAACCAAATTCCAATTCCAAATGTTCATTGTCACTCATTGAAAAGCACCGAAGAGAAATGAAATTGGAATTGGAATTTCAGTGTACTTCCTGAATTGACTAGAATTGAAATGTAATTCATTCCAACCCTGATGTTCAGTGTTTCTGTTATTTTATTATTTTTTTTCACTGGAAAATATGTATGTTAACAATACTAAAAGCACTTTAACTTGATGGTGTTTGTGTACACAAGCATATTTATATGTTTCAGTCAATGTGCGTGCGAGACTGCATGTATGTGTGTTTTAACATATGCATGTTCATATGCATGTACTTGTTATTCCTCCTGTACTTCAATACCTGATCACTCCTGTGGTCATTCTAAAACGTGCCACTAAACTGTGCCTTTTGATGTGCCAGTGTCTGTGCAGTCGAGCATCAGATTTCAATATCATATGGTGTGGTTAGCTGATATGTTAAACACCTATCCACCCGTTGTGAGATCTGGCAGGCGTCTGCAATGAAGTCAGGCAAGAATGCTACCATTGCCTGTGATTGGTTATAATGTGTTGGCCAGGCCAGGTCCCATCTGTAATACTGCAACCTCATCACCCTAACAGATAATATACTATGAAGTGTTGCCCAGACCAGGTCCCATCTGTAATACTGGAACAGATAATATACAATGAAATGTCTGTTTTTAATAAAAGTGCAGATTTACAACAGCTCTGTATTGGCCCATCTCTGTCAAACGAAACCGCCACACCTGTGTCGGTTTCCGTGAAACCAGCACTGAAGGAAACATGCACTAAAGATATACCACATGGTTTTTGTTGCTGTACACTTGCACAATGCACTCTTAATCCCAGAGTGCCGCAGGTAGGGGAGAACTGGGACGAAAGTAAAAATTGTAGTTTTTTCCCCATAGAGAACGATGGAGCTAGAGCTCTCAACGTTTTAGCATGAGAGCTACTCATTTTATTCTAGCTTTCAAATAGGCACAGTCTCCTCTTCTCTTCTCCCCTGCAACTCTTCCCTGTGTCCTTAGTGTACAAGAGAAAGTAGTGCACTATGTTTTCTGTCAATATACCTGGTAAATAATGGTTAATAAACAACTCTAATGGGGGTCCTGTAAAATCTGTGATTTCTTTCCCAAATTTAGTTTCCACAGTAGTAGTTCTCCTGGTTTTAGAATATATATTTTTTTCACTCTCAAAAATACAATTGTTCATAGAGAAACAACGGAATTGGATGTTCTGAGTCCAAGTCAATGCTTAAATCACATCAGAAGATACATTTTTTAGGCCTGTAAGAAAACGAAAACATTTGGAGTGTAATTCCCATCTGGGTCGTTAATTGCGCCATCTAGTGTGCCATCTAGTGTGCCATATAGTGTGCCATCTAGTGTGCCATCTAGTGTGTCATCTAGTGTGCCATCTAGTGTGCCATCTAGTGTGCCATCTAATGTGCAGGTCTTGATATGGTTTTGTACTGCTGCTGCTCATTTAAAGGCAAAGTTTGCTACTAACAAATAATATATACAAATGATATGCTTACTTCTGCCAGGTAAGCAGGCTTTGCAGTTAAAGTTTAATTGAGAAGGTTTTGGGAAAGTATTTCTGTCAGCCCACAAGATGGTTATCACATTACAGTGGCAATTTTACACCTTGGTGATTTGTGTAACTGGGTTAAGAACATCATTCTCCTTCAATAATAATGATCGTCGACATGAGTTTTGACTTTGAACCATACACAAACATTATTACATTCATGTTCAGTAAATTCACAATGTTTCTTCTTATATAATTAACACTTAGCTCTAAGTATAAGCAAGTGCACGCAAACGAGCTGCGATGAGGTAGGCTCATTTGTTCAGCTATTTCGAAATGGATAGCGACAGAAATTCAGATGTTAGTTCAGATAAATTCAGCAATTCGGCCTCAACATTATTATTCTTTAAGTCACCACAGAGAGAGAGCGAGAGAGCGACCAGCGGTTAGCCTACCATTTTAAATATTTCATTAGGTCTATGTGGTCTAAAAAGGTAGAACAATACAATCACGAGGATCAACTTTTATAGACAATAAACAGACGCACTGACAGCGCATTGAGCAAAAAAAACAACAACCCTCGCAATATGGACTGTAATTACATGGGTCTAACACTACACTTTTTGTTGAACAATATATATGACGATAAGCTGTTAAGAGGCAAGCCGTAATTTCGATTAAGACATGAGCAAGCTGAGACGGATGTAGGCACATAAGCAGACAATGAAAGCTCTTACAATGGGGGCACGTAAGTAGACTATTAAAGCTGTTAAAACATTCTAAGATGAGATTTCTCTAAAACAGGCAATAGGCTACATGTGCCCCACCAAGTCAGAACAGTAGGCTAAGTTCTAAGGGAGAAAGGGACCACATTCTCAGGATGAGAAACATGGGCTACTAACAGCTTACTACACAACATACACTTAGTATTACTTTCTTAGCTACAGTATACATATCTCCCTGGTATATTACATCATTTATGCAGCAGCATACTAGACATATTTATGGACTCGCCATTGTTGTGATGTGCTCACTTGAACAGGAATTTGGCACGGCAGTCCTTCTCGTGGGCAAACTTCTCAATTACTTTGTCATCAAAGTCTGGCATTCTCTGTGTGAAGTCAGGCTGGATTGACAGAATGGACAATGCATTTAACCTTTTCTGGCCCACGGTGGAAACCTTTCTCTCTGACTCTGCGGTTGTCATCGGAGTGGTTTGATTTTAAGAAGAGAGACCGTATCAGATAAGTGATCCTGCAGGTTGTTCTTGTAGAGTGATTTCAATAAAGAAAGTGCTGTCTTTCTTTGCAGCTCAGGATGCCGGTAGAGAGTGGACAGCTCTGTTTTCCACTTCTCCTGGTTGCCCACAGGCCATAGCCTGGTAGCACATTGGAGGTCTGCGGTGGGAAAATAAGGTACATAAGTCGGGAAAAATGAGATGTCCATCAACTTTGCTGCAATTAAGTGGTCCCTTCCTGAAAACCTTTGTTGCACATGAGCAGCGAGCCTCCTTCATCACGGGTGCAGTGTTAGGTTTTCTCCACCTTGGTTCAGTGGCATCCCTAATGGCCATTGCATCACTAATAGCCAGTGCATCACTAATAGCCAGTGCATCCCTAATGGCCATTGCATCACTAATAGCCAGTGCATCCCTAATGGCCATTGCATCACTAATAGCCAGTGCATCACTAATAGCCAGTGCATCCCTAATGGCCATTGCATCACTAATAGCCAGTGCATCCCTAATGGCCATTGCATCACTAATAGCCAGTGCATCCCTAATGGCCATTGCATCACTAATAGCCAGTGCATCCCTAATGGCCATTGCATCACTAATAGCCAGTGCATCACTAATAGCCATTGCATCACTAATAGCCAGTGCATCCCTAATGGCCATTGCATCACTAATAGCCAGTGCATCCCTAATGGCCATTGCATCACTAATAGCCAGTGCATCCCTAATGGCCATTGCATCACTAATAGCCAGTGCATCACTAATAGCCATTGCATCACTAATAGCCAGTGCATCCATAATGGCCATTGCATCACTAATAGCCAGTGCATCCCTAATGGCCATTGCATCACTAATATCCAGTGCATCACTAATAGCCAGTGCATCACTAATGGCCATTGCATCACTAATATCCAGTGCATCACTAATAGCCAGTGCATCACTAATGGCCATTGCATCACTAATAGCCAGTGCATCACTAATAGCCAGTGCATCACTAATGGCCAGTGCATTAGTTTGCTCGCAAATGTTTTAATGTTCACCTTGAAGTTGCTGATTGCTCCAGCGATTCCTGCTGCATCAATGGTTCGTTTCTGCATTATGTTGTACAAAACATCCACCTCTGGCATGACCAAGGAAAAGAACTCGAGCAGTTGCAGAAATGTGGGATCCTTGAGTTTCATGGACAAGGTCATAAGCCTCGCTTCCATACAATCCAAAAGTTTGTTTTGGATCGTGCTTGATGTACACTTAAAATTTGGTTGGTCGTCATAATGCCTTTGTAGCCTGTAATCTCCTTCACGCATGGTTTAAAAAAACACCTGAAAATGCCTGGGTTCAAGGAGTCGGCCAACCCCTTATGGCCCTGCAGTGCTGTCTCAAATAGTGATTGGCCACTGCCACACAATTTAATGTGTGCTATTATTGTGTCAAGCACGTACCTATTCTCCTCCATTTGTTGGTTGTGAAGGTCGATGGCTTGTCTATACGCCTAGCCGAGCCAGTAATCCCAGTTTAACAGCGTTGTCTATAAGTGACGCACAATTCTCATGTTTTGAGACACTTTCAGACAGATGTTTTAAATCCTTAAATCCAGACTTGGACCACACACCCTCTCCACTGAATAGCAGGCAGGGGAAGCAAAATAGTGATTGGCCACTGCTTCCTATCAAAACAATCATTGTTGAATTTGCGATTTCCGACTTGTTGTGTAATGTGTATGTCCAATGACCGATTAGCACCGAGACGTTTTATCCCTAATTTTCTTTCAAATGACAAGAATTGAAAAAGATTTGCCAGTAGATTGTTGACTTGATTAGTCCAATCAAAGCTACTGTAGATATAACGTGATTTGACTTTATTTTATCTGTGGCCAATGACCTTGAACCTTCTTGAACAGCAATTTCTAATGTGACTCTACAGAGCAAATTTGAAAGTGTTAATTTAACACCAGGCATGTTCATTTTAACACTTGTCCAGTGTTTATATAGGTCCACTCTCAGTGTTAATTTAACACTTTTTGTAGTGGTAATATTGAAACAGTCTCTGAGTGTCAAGATACAACACTTCAGGTGTTGATAAAATTACCCACGGGAGTGTTGTTTCAACACTCATTCAGTGTTTATATTGGGCCACTCAGTGTTAACACTTTTGGTAGTGTTCATATTGAAACACTTGGGAGTGTTTTTTCAACACCCTCAGTATTAAGAAGCAACACATTTCTCAACTCTAGAGAATGCATCCTATATGACACCAGGAAGTGCTTAATATTCACACTAGGAATTTTGTTTTGTCTGGTTCTCTCATACTCATAAATCAAGCCTGCAGGTTGTAGGTGACTTAAACAGGAGCAATACAGGATTCCTTACAAGAGTAGAAACTCTGCTTTGTTTCATTTATTTAGGCCAAAGTGAAACAGTGCATCACATGCCTATTAAAATGAAAAATGTGCATCACAGGCACGTTCAATTAAATCACTGCATCACAGGTACATCAGAATGAAAACAGTGCGTCACATACAGTTGAAGTCAAAGTTTACATACACCTTAGCCAAATACATTTAAACTCAGTTTTTCACAATTCCTGACATTTAATCCAAGTAAAACTTCCCTGTCTTAGGTCAGTTAGGATCACCACTTTATTTAAAGAATGTGAAATGTCAGAATGATAGTAGAGAGAATAATTTATTTCAGCTTTTATTTCTTTCATCACATTCCCAGTGGGTCAGAAGTTTACATACACTCAATTAGTATTTGGTAGCATTGCCTTTACATTGTTTAACTTGGGTCAAATGTTTCTGTTAGCCTTCCACAAGCTTCCCACAATAATTTGGTGAATTTTGTCCCATTCCTCCTGACAGAGCTGGTGTAACTGAGTCAGGTTTTCTAGGCCTTCTTGCTCGCACACACTTTTTCAGTTCTCCCACAAATTTTCTATAGGATTCAGGTCAGGGCTTTGTGATGGCCACTCCAATACCTTGACTTTGTTGTCCTTAAGCCATTTTGCCACAACTTTGGAAGTATGCTTGGGGTCATTGTCCATTTGGAAGACCCATTTGCAACCAAGGTTTAACTTCTTGACTGATGTCTTGAGATATTGTTTCAATGTATCCACATGATTTTCCTCCCTCATGATGCTATCTATTTTGTGAAGTGCACCAGTCTCTCCTGCAGCAAAGCATCCCCACAACTGATGTTGCCACCCCCGTGCTTCGCGGGTGGGACGGTGTTCTTCGGCTTGCAACCCTCCCCCTTTTCCTCTCCATACATAACAATGGTCATTATGGCCAAACAGTTCTATTTTGTTTCATCAGTCCAAAGGATATTTCTCCAAAAAGGAAGATCTTTGTCCCCATGTGCATTTCTAAACCGTAGTCTGGCTTTTTTATGCCAGTTTTGGAGCAGTGGCTTCTTCCTTGCTGAGCGGCCTTTCAGGTTTTGTCGATATAGGACTCGTTTTACTGTGGATATAGATACCTTTGTACCTGTTTCCTCCAGCATCTTCACAAGGTCCTTTGCTGTTGTTCTGGGATTGATTTGTACTTTTCGCACCAAAGTACATTCATCTCTAGGAGACAGAACGCGTCTCCTTCCTGAGCGCTATGACGTCTGCGTGGTCCCATGGTGTTTATACTAGCGTACTATTGTTTGTACAGATGAACATGGTACCTTCAGGCGTTTGGAATTTGCTCCCAATGATGAACCGGACTTGTGGAGATCTCCAATGTTTTTTCTGAGGTCTTGGCTGATTTCTTTATATTTTCCCATGATGTCAAGGAAAGAGGCACTGAGTTTGAAGGTAGGCCTTGAAATACATCCACGGGTACACCTCCAATTGACCCAAACGAGAAGCCACCCTTTTCTGGAATTTTCAAAGCTGTCAACGTAGTGCATGTAAACTTCTGACCCACTGGGATTGTGATACAGTGAATTATGAGTGAAATAATCTGTCTGTAAACAATTGTTGGAAAAATTACTTGTGTCATGCACAAAGTAGATGTCCTAACCGACTATCCAAAACTATAGTTTGTTAACAAGAAATTTCTGGAGTGGTTGAAAAACAAGTTTTAATGACTCCAACCTAAGTGTATGTCAGACTTCAACTGTATGTACCGAGGCACCCATCACAGTGAAAACAGTGCATCACAGCCGCAACAGAATGAAGTCAGTGCATCAGGATGAAATCAGTGCATCAGAATGAAAACAGTGCATCAGAATGGAAACAGTGCATCAGAATGAATTCAATGCGTCAGAATGAATTCAGTGCGTCAGAATGAATTCCGTGCGTCAGAATGAATTCAGTTCGTCAGTGTTACGGTTTTCTTCCGTTGAAGGAGAGGAGAACCAAAATGCAGCGTGGTTAGAGTTCAGCATAATTAATCAAGACCATACACGAGAACACTACAAAATACAAAACAACAAATGTGAAAACCGAAACAGTCCTATCTGGTGCAATGACACAAAGACAGAAGACAACCACCCACCAAGTACCCATAGAATATGGCTGCCTAAATATGGTTCCCAATCAGAGACAACGATAGACAGCTCCTTCTAATTGAGAACCAATCTAGGCCCCATAGACATTCAAACTACCTAGAAAGGAAACAGCCTCATAAACATACAAAAAACCCTAGACCAGACCAAACACATAAATCCCCCCTGTCACACCCTGACCTAACCAAAATAATAAAGAAAACAAAGATAACTAAGGCCAGGGAGTGACAGTACCCCCGCCCCCCCCCCCCCCCCGTCCCCCAAATGTGCGGACTCGCGGCCGCACACCTAAATCCATAGGGGAGGGTCTGGGTGGGCGTCTGTCCACGGTGGCGGTTCTGGCGCGGGACGTGGACCCCACTCCAAAATAGTCTTTGTCCGCTTTAGTCTCTTCCTAGGAACGGCGGCCCTCGCCGCCGACCTAGGATTGGCAACCCTACTAAAGGGCCCCACTGGACTAAATAACTGCCTCCGGACTGAGGGGTAGCTCAGGACTGAGGGGTAGCTCAGGACTGAGAGGTAGCTCAGGACCGAGGGGTAGCTCAGGACTGAGAGATAACTCAGGCTGGTTGACGGCTCAGGCAGCTTCTGGCTGACTGATGGCTCTGGCAGATCCTGGCTGAATGGCGGCTTTGGCGGATCCTGGCTGAATGGTGGCTCTGGCGGATCTTGGCTGACTGGCGGCTCTGGCGGATCCTGGCTGACTGGCGGATCCTGGCTGACTGGCGGCTCTGGCGGATCCTGGCTGACTGGCGGCTCTGGCGGATCCTGGCTGACTGGCGGCTCTGGCGGATTCTGGCTGACTGGCGGCTAATTATAGATCACCTGTACTCCACACACAGAGACGCGTACAAAGCTCTCCCTCGCCCTCCATTTGGTAAATCCGACCACAACTCTATCCTCCTGATTCCTGCTTAGAAGCAAAAATTAAAGCAGGACGCACCAGTGACTCGGTCTATAAAAAAGTTCTCAGATGAAGCAGATGCTAAACTACAGGACTGTTTTGCTATCACAGACTGGAACATGTTCCGGGATTCTTCCGATGGCATTGTGCATCGAGGACGTCGTCCCCACAGTGACTGTACATAAATACCCCAACCAGAAGCCATGGATTACAGGCAACATTCGCACTGAGCTAAAGGGTAGAGCTGCCGCTTTCAAGGTGCGGAACTCTAACCCGGAAGCTTACAAGAAAGCCTGCTATGCCCTGCAATGAACCATCAAACAGGCAAAGCGTCAATACAGGGCTGAGATTGAGTCATACTACACCGGCTCCCTCGCTCGTCTTATGTGGCAGAGCTTGCAAACTATTACAGACTACAAAGGGAGCTGCCCAGTGACACAAGCCTACCAGACGAGCTAAATCACTTCTATGCTTGCTTCGAGGCAAGCAACACTGAGGCATGCATGAGAGCATCAGCTGTTCCGGACGACTGTGTGATCACGCGTTCCGTAGCCGATGTGAGTAAGACCTTTAAACAGGTCAACATACACAAGGCTGCGGGGTCAGATGGATTACCAGGACGTGTGCTCGGGCCTGTGCTGACCAACTGGCAGGTGTCTTCACTAACATTTTCAACATGTCCCCGATTAAGTCTGTAATACCAACATGTTTCAAGCAGACCACCATAGTCCCTGTGCCCAAGAACACAAAGGCAACCTGCCTAAATGACTACAGACGTGTAGCACTCAAATCAAATCAAAATTAAATCAAATGTATTTGTCACATACACATGGTTAGCAGATGTTAATGCCAGTGTAGATAAATACTTGTGCTTCTAGTTCCGACAATGCAGTAATAACCAACAAGTAATCTAACCTAACAATTCCAAAACTACTACCTTATACACACAAGTGTAAAGGGATAAAGAATATGTACATAAAGATATATGAATGAGTGATGGTACAGAACGGCATAGGCAAGATGCAGTAGATGGTATCGAGTACAGTATATACATACAGTGCCTTGCGAAAGTATTCGGCCCTCTTGAACTTTGCGACCTTTTGCCACATTTCAGGCTTCAAACATAAAGATATAAAACTGTATTTTTTTGTGAAGAATCAACAGCAAGTGGGACACAATCATGAAGTGGAACAACATTTATTGGATATTTCAAACTTTTTTAACAAATCAAAAACTGAAATATTGGGCATGCAAAATTATTCAGCCCCTTTACTTTCAGTGCAGCAAACTCTCTCCAGAAGTTCAGTGAGGATCTCTGAATGATCCAATGTTGACCTAAATGACTAATGATGATAAATACAATCCACCTGTGTGTAATCAAGTCTCCGTATAAATGCACCTGCACTGTGATAGTCTCAGAGGTCCGTTAAAAGCGCAGAGAGCATCATGAAGAACAAGGAACACACCAGGCAGGTCCGAGATACTGTTGTGAAGAAGTTTAAAGCCGGATTTGGATACAAAAAGATTTCCCAAGCTTTAAACATCCCAAGGAGCACTGTGCAAGCGATAATATTGAAATGGAAGGAGTATCAGACCACTGCAAATCTACCAAGACCTGGCCGTCCCTCTAAACTTTCAGCTCATACAAGGAGAAGACTGATCAGAGATGCAGCCAAGAGGCCCATGATCACTCTGGATGAACTGCAGAGATCTACAGCTGAGGTGGGAGACTCTGTCCATAGGACAACAATCAGTCGTATATTGCACAAATCTGGCCTTTATGGAAGAGTGGCAAGAAGAAAGCCATTTCTTAAAGATATCCATAAAAAGTGTTGTTTAAAGTTTGCCACAAGCCACCTGGGAGACACACCAAACATGTGGAAGAAGGTGCTCTGGTCAGATGAAACCAAAATTGAACTTTTTGGCAACAATGCAAAACGTTATGTTTGGCGTAAAAGCAACACAGCTCATCACCATGAACACACCATCCCCACTGTCAAACATGGTGGTGGCAGCATCATGGTTTGGGCCTGCTTGTCTTCAGCAGGGACAGGGAAGATGGTTAAAATTGATGGGAAGATGGATGGAGCCAAATACAGGACCATTCTGGAAGAAAACCTGATGGAGTCTGCAAAAGACCTGAGACTGGGACGGAGATTTGTCTTCCAACAAGACAATGATCCAAAACATAAAGCAAAATCTAAAATGGAATGGTTCAAAAATAAACATATCCAGGTGTTAGAATGGCCAAGTCAAAGTCCAGACCTGAATCCAATTGAGAATCTGTGGAAAGAACTGAAAACTGCTGTTCACAAATGCTCTCCATCCAACCTCACTGAGCTCGAGCTGTTTTGCAAGGAGGAATGGGAAAAAATGTCAGTCTCTCGATGTGCAAAACTGATAGAGACATACCCCAAGCGACTTACAGCTGTAATCGCAGCAAAAGGTGGCGCTACAAAGTATTAACTTAAGGGGGCTGAATAATTTTGCACGCCCAATTTTTCAGTGATTTGTTAAAAAAGTTTGAAATATCCAATAAATGTCGTTCCACTTCATGATTGTGTCCCACTTGTTGTTGATTCTTCACAAAAAAATACAGTTTTATATATTTATGTTTGAAGCCTGAAATGTGGCAAAAGGTCGCAAAGTTCAAGGGGGCCGAATACTTTCGCAAGGCACTGAAGGTGGTCTGCGAGCTACTGGTATATATTTATGACAAACCACTTATATCTTATATCATGTCCTCTAACGTTAGCAACTAATTTCATTTCTAGGGTAAATTAGTATAAATGAAATAGGCTGAGAACAGAACTACCGGAACGTTACTTTTACAGTCTTGGGACAGAAGTAACAGCTGGCGAGAAGTGCACAATATCTGTCTTATTTCCATGTTTCTGGTTTGTAATGCTCCTTTGAACAAATGTACTATCAGCCATCATTTCATGTTTGTGTCGATTTGAATAATTAATGCTATATGTTCCATGAAAATGAACCATCCCTCAACATCTCAAGGTTGAGCAAACACAATATTTTGCCTTGCAATATTAATCGGACTAAAACAGATAATGGCTATATTAACCATACTTTTCTCATCTCACTTGAATGGAAATGTAGTAGGAGACGTTTTCATTATTTGAATGACTATTCATGCTTAGCTCTACCAATCAGGTGTGCTCCAGCTGTCCTTATCATTTGAGCTGCTCATGTCCTGATAGAATAAACATCTTTATTGTCTTCACAAACAGCAAACTAATCATACTAAACTAACCATGGCTTGACATAAGGTAATTGACCCCCAGAATCATAAATATACATATGTTTAACCACTGACCTAAAAGAAGCAGACGTCAATTGATTAAGGCATGATTCTAACGTCACATGTAATGTTCAAACATTCAGTCACCTGTTGATATTTTGCTAACATTATAAAAGCAATATGAACTAGAGGAGACAAATGGCCCGTTCTTAAACTTGACTTTATTGCAGGTCATCAGTTCAGTGTAATAAGGGGTCTATTACTTCAGTCCTTCTTTAGTTTTCAC
The DNA here is from genome assembly GCF_013265735.2 of Oncorhynchus mykiss. Classification (NCBI taxonomy): domain Eukaryota; kingdom Metazoa; phylum Chordata; class Actinopteri; order Salmoniformes; family Salmonidae; genus Oncorhynchus; species Oncorhynchus mykiss. Next base: position 14,751,441 of record NC_048573.1, read on the forward strand.
TTCTTGTTACCTGGTAAATAACCAACAACAATAAGGTGAGAAAACCGTCCATGTCAGCCAGCCCAATCTTTTTAAAGAAACACCATTTATTTCAATCTCTAGTTCAGTAAAATAAGTAGTTTAGTTCTGGTTAGAAAATAATCCAGAAAATGGTGGTGAACAGTGCCACACTCAGGCAGTAAACGGAATGTTATATTCTCAGACAGACCCATTTTTTCCAAGAAAACACAGTTGAATTATATCTCTGTTTGAGCAGAATAAACAGTAGAATAAGTAGCGTGTGCGTAAAATCACTGAGGAAGCCATACCAAGTCAGTAAACAAGCCATATTACAATTTTTTTTCGAATATTGCGTTGTTTGCTCTATAACCCAATCGCTCATACGCCACCGTCAAATACAATAAGGCTGTGACAACAAAAAGATACATATGTTTAGTCAGCATGCCAATTGCACGCTCCCTCAATACTTGAGACATCTGTGGCATTGTATTGTGTGACAAAGCTGCACATTTTAGAGTGGCCTATTATTGTCCCCAGCACAAGGTGCACCTGTGTAATGATCATGCTGTCTAATCAGCTTCTTAATATGCCACACCGGTCAGGTGGGTAGATTATCTTGACAAAGGATAAAATGCTCACTAACAGGGATGTAAACACATTTGTTCCCCAAATTTGAGTGAAATAAGCTTTTTGTGCGTATGGATAATTTTGGGGATCTTTTACTTCAGCTCATGAAACACGCAAACAACACTTTAGATGTTGCGTTTATATTTTTGTTTGGTGTTTCTACGTGCTCTCCTCCTCTTACCGTTTCACCTCACTTGTGGAATTCAGTGAAAAACACATCAGCGGTCTGTGACCAGGTGAAAAAACCTTTCCAAGCCAAACCTTCATATCCTGACCCCTAAGCACTTCATACAGCCTACATCATTGTCACGTTATAGTGAACATACTAGAACTAATGCGTTAGTAACCCTCTACAATTATGCCATACAGTGTACAGTCCGAAAACAGGTTAGCAGTTACACTGGCGGGCACCGGTGGCAATAAATTAATAAATCCTAAAGCTTACCTTGACTTGGAAGAGTTCCGGTGTTGGATAGCCAGAGCCAGCTAGCTAACATAGCATCCTTCTCTGTTTAAGCCGGGTGCTTGAGTAGGATAAACTAGGTAGCTATATTTGCTTGCTAAGTGAAAGTTTAAAAAGAAATACAACCAAATATAGCTATCTCTCTCTCTCTCTCTCTCTCATCTCCTTAATTTTGGAAGAAATAAATTTGTTGAAAACTGTTAAACTATTGTCTTTCTCTCTCTTTGAGTCAACTACTTACCACATTGTATGCACTGCAGTGCTAGCTAGCTGTAGGCTATGCTTTCAGTGCTAAATTCCTTCTCTGATCCTGTGATTGGGTGGACAACATGCCATTTCACGCTGCAAGAGCTCTGATAGGTTGAAGAACGTCCTCCGGAAGTTGTCATAATTACTGTATACGTCTCTGGAAGGGGGAGAGATCCATGAGCCTCCTAGGTTTTGTATTGAAGTCAATGTATCCAGAAGAGGACAAAATCTAGCTTTCCTCTGGCTACACTATGGTGCTACCCTAAAGAGTGCTACAGTAGACCTTTTCCAAACAGTGAGTTTTAATCAATTATTTGGTGACTTGAAAACATTTAGTATAGTTTTATCTAAAAATGTTTCACTGTTTTTATTTTTCTGAAATTCACTGTGGAGGATGGTCCTCCACTTCCTCCTCTGAGGAGCATCCACTGCTCCATGGTACTGATATTCCAAGTAAAACTACAAATGTGGACTCACTCTACTTTTAGACTAGCTGAATGCCAATGTCATCCTCCTATCTTTCATGTTGGCAATGTATGGCTCTGTAATACAGTACACTTACAAATGTTGTTGTCATAGACTACCTAGCTAAAATTCTTGCTTGGCATCCATGAATACATGCCACTGAAAATAAGTCGTTTTGTTGCGATCACAAGAATAAAATCCTTACAATTCGGGTAAAGAGCGCCAGTCAGGCAGAAAAGTGAAAACAATTAGTTTCCCTGGCAGATATATCTGCTACTTAGAAATACTATAGCATTACATTAATAGATGTCCTTACCTTTGACAAATACATCTCAGTGTGAAAAGGCGTCCCATTTCTCAGTTTTGTCAACGAACTCAATATATTCTAAACACTGGTTGTAACCAGATGACCCAAATAATGTAGGTAGCCTAATAAACCATGCCCTGTTTTGGAATGTTCTATTGCGAACTATCTGGGACTCGTTTCTCTGTTCACGATATTGTACACGATATAACTGCAATATACTGGATTCAAAAATATTAGCATAACCAGTCTACACGGAACCACAGCAGGCCCGTAGTAAAATTATATGTTTTTTTTGTATTAAAACGTTTCCCAGTGCAACATGCCTAGCTCTGCCCACTGTGGCGTGGTTTACGGAGTGTTTTTTAAAATTAGCGCTCGAATCACCGTGTCTCAACCGACGGAGTTATCCCCGACTCTCTCCTACCACTTCAATTGTTTTTTCGTCACCTTTTTTGCTTTAGACCTGCGAGACCAAGTAGGTGTAATTCAGACCATCACTAGCTAGGTTTCAATCCAATTAGAGACATATTTTCATGCTAATATTCTAAAATCCTTCAAATTGACTCGTCGCAGATAAAAAGGCTGTGCACGTAGTGCAAATAAAAATTACATTTTGCGGTTAAACTCACATGTACCGAATAAAACATATAAGTTAAATGGGTTGCCATCTCATTTTCATCTCTACTGAGGGTTTTCTCACAAAAAATGTGGCCATATGTAATCTGAAATTGGCTCGTGCGCTCTACTGTTGGCTAGAGCGAACGTATAGCCTACAACATCATGAGATCATTATTATTATGGACAAAAGACGGTTATTTATTTTTATTTGTAAAACGGCAGCCAAGTATCGATAATCATTTTTCCAGAATAATACCCTCGATATTTATTGGAAAGGAGCATCAAGCTCATCACCTTGCACTTTCACCACGCTTTGAAGTTCATCATAAATGATTTCATCCGTAGCCTGATAAACTGCATGCTTTCCCGACGAGTGGTAGTGTGAGGTCTACACAACTAGAGTGACCACATTTAAAATACATAAATGCGAGACAACAGCATGGTTTTGCGGGACAATGTAGTCTACATTAATAAAAAGGTTTGAATAAAAACGGTCTGGAGAGCAATAATATGGCAAATGACGTCATATTTTTTCTAAATTTGTACCGTTATTGAATATCACTATAGAATATGCGTAAAATTGCAGACACATTTTTAATACCCTCAAATACCCTAAAATACCTCATTTCAAAATAGGGCATGGCATCATAACTGTCGATCTTGGATGATAATTCTTCACGTTTTGCCAGTGAAATGTTCAAACCGTGTCTGCATTCCAACCATTTGATCTCAATAAGATTCATGGAAATTTGCATTGAGATCTTCTTGAGTTACTGTTTCATGAAACATCTGAGCAGATGGTGTTAATATATATAGCCTTCTTGTATTTTGTTTCATTCAACGCACATTCCGCCGTGTGACGCGCGCTGTTGAGTTCTGGCCGCATTATGCTTTTTTTAGGACAATTCAACTAACCCTCCTAAAATCTCATGACAAATTAGGTGGTGTTTTGGTGAAATAGTAACGTTATACTATGCTGTTGTATTATTTTCTATTATTTAGAATTACTCATTCACGAATCATTATGTGATCTCCCAAGACATTGATTCAGCTGTTATCTAACTTTACTAGTGAGAAGTGGCTTGAGCGACGCTCGGGTGTGCTCTGACAGCAGTAGACCCCTGCAATCCGCTGTGCTGAACGAGCACACAATTTGATGATGCAGAAACGATTGGCTTGCGCTGCGCAGAATATAAGATTGGAGAAGTGTTTAACATCCCCATGGCTTAGGCTACCACATTTTTATGATAGCCTATATATATTTTCATAATCTCAAAGTGACTCCAAGACAGGTTGGAATGTCTGACTGAAATACGTTATACATCTATGTTTTTTTCTATTTTTTAAAAAATATTTTTTTCCTTCTATTGTTTGGTTGCTGGACACTGGACAAAGGGACAAAATGCGGGACTGTCCCGAACAATCCGGGATATGTGGTCACCCTTCACACATGTCATCGCGTGACTCAAGTTTACTTATGTGATGGTTATTATATCAATATTTGTTCACAAGGTCATTTCCACCGACATTTCTCCCTTAGTTAATTTTACAGACAGAAACATACTTCCTTGTCTAGCTTATTTTGTTTTGTCGACATTTGTAAAGTTTACCGAAAACGTGTATGTTTCCATCAGGACTGTAATAAACATTTTTATTCGACATGTAACTTACTTTCCTCGCATAAACAGGTTGGATGGAAACCTGGTTACTGATCAATTCATTAAGTTAGGGAGATGGGTATGGTGCATGGTTGGAATGTTTCAGTTTTCCCCCAATTGTGTCATACTGTAAACTTTCGGTGGCTGTTATAAACATGGACATCCCATGGAAATTCAGTAGTGCCCTGACACACACAGAGAACCTAAGTAGGAAATATACTGAAACAACTCTTCTCGGTAGAGAACTTGTCAACAGGAACCTAGCTGGTTTTGAACTGCGGCCTCGTAGTTACAATAATACATATCGTTCTGATAAGAACTGTACTTCTCATTGTCAGATGATCCCAAAAGAGGAACCAAGAAACCAAATGCATCTCAATATGCAAATAAGTGTTCTCAGATGCATATACGATAATATACAGCCTGGATGCCAGTCTGTTTGTGCTAATATGCCACTCTTGTACTTCGTGTCATATGACAAATATAAGGGGTGGAATGTTAGCACAAAACAGTTCTGGATTAATGAAATGGCCACCAGACTATTTACATTGAACCCCCCCCCCCCCCCCTCCCTCCATTTGTTATGTACACTGCTGCTACTCGCTGTTTACTATATATGCAGTCACTTTACTACATGTACAAATTGCCGCACACTAACTCGGTACCGGTATCCCCTGTATATCGCCTCGTTATTGTTATTTATTGTGTTAATTTTTATTATTTTTTTCTTTCGTTTATTTGGTAAACATTTTCTTAACTGTTCTTGAACTGCACTGCTGGTTAAGGGCTTGTAAGTAAGCATTTCACGGTAAGGTCTTGGTGTATGCCAAAGTTTGATTTGATTTCAGACTAACGGAGACCATGCTGTTCCAGATAATAACAGAACATTGCCGACATCTGTTCATGCAACAATTATGTAGAGTAGATCATATATTTATATAACTTGGGACATACTGTTGAAACCCCCATAGTTTCTTTCTAGAGTGGTAAAAGTGACGTGAGAGTCATACGCATGTGGGGGAAGTTGTGGGGTGTTTTTTCTCACCGTTGCGGGGAACTGCAACAGGTGTTAAATACTAGAGGGTTTAATTAAATATCACTTTGACAGAAGCCAAGAAGTCAGGCTTTTGATCTCTCAAACATTATGGATTTTCTGGGTTCACTACTAATCATTTTGCTGGGTACCATCACAGGTACAGAATTCTACTCTATGATTTTTAAAATAATATGAATTATATTATGTGTAGGTATAAAGTACAGTATATCCCATTATTGGTATACCAAATAAATAAATAAACTTTCAAAATGTGATCCTGCTGTTCCTTTGTCTTTAGGGACCAGGGCAGATGTCCATCCAATAGACAAATATGGGTTGAAGGGCGGTGCAGTGTGTTTGACAGTCAGAGAAAACCCTCTTCAAGAGATGGCGATGAAATGGATGACTGATAGCAATGTAATAGCTGTGAAGGAAAAAGTTTCTCCTCGATACAAGGAGAGGGTCGATTATAACTCCACAGACCACTCTCTTTGTCTCAGGAAACTGGAACAAACAGATACTGGAATCTACATTGCATATAATGTTGAGATATGGAAGGAGACACAAATGGTCAAATACAATTTGATGGTCCAAGGTAAGTTTTGTCAAGGCTTTTTTACATTCCACTCATTAGCTACGTTTCCATAAATGTGTCCTTTAATTTTGGTTGTCAACATTTAGAAAGTTCGCATATAAAATAGACAATTGCCTGCTACCAGTGGTGTAAAGTACTTAAGTAAAACTACTTTAAAGTACAAGTTAATATTTACTATTTACATTTTTGATAATTTTTACTTCACTAAATTCCTGAAGAAAATAATTTACTTTTTACTCCATATATTTTTCCTGACACCCAAAAGCATTCGTTACATTTTGAATGCTTAGCATGACAAGAAAATTGTCACGCACTTATCAAGAGAACATCCCTGGTCATCCCTACTGCCTCTGATCTGGCGGACTCACTAAACACACAGGCTTCGTTTGTAAATTATGTCTTAGTGTTGGCGTGTGTCCCTGGCTAAAATTGTGCTGTCTGGTTTGCTTAATATAAGGAATTTGGAATAATTAATACTTTTACTTTGTACTTAAGAATATTTTAGCAATTAGATTGACTTTTGATACTTATTTAAAACCAAATACTTTTAGACTTTTACTCAAGTAGGATTTTACTGCGTGACTTTTACATGAGTCATTTTCTATGAAGGTATTTTTACTTTTACTCAAGTATGACAATTGGGTACTTTTCCCACCACTGCCTGCTACCGTGCATTTTCATTGAACTGTCGATGACATCACACCTGAACAAATATAAATTCTACGCAAAAACCTAGTGTGGAATAAAAATGAAGTGGCTGCAGTGTTTCCAATATCCATTTAGACAAATTGCGCATGAATACATTGGCGACAGCCTGTATTCCTTACCACCTATCTGGTTCATGTCTCAGGTAGCCTGCAAAAGCCAGCATGGATAGGATGCAAGAATTTACTCATATTTGCCATATTCTAATAATTATCATGTGCCAACGTATCTCCACTGTCCCTGCCATGGGGAAACTTACACTCCTGTAGATCTGAAAAAATGTAGTGGTTAAACTTGCATCCAGCCAACCAGGAAAGCAAGGTTAAGCAATTCAGGCATTCTTCAAAAGTCAAGACAATCCTTTTCCTGCAAAGAAACATTATTTTATAGTTTAAAAGCAAGCAGTAGACATTTAGAATTAAATGTTAAGTGATGACTGTATTACATAACAGGCTGAATCACAACCGGCGGTGATTGGCCTAGAGTCTTTCGGGTTTGGCCGGTGTAGGCCGTCATTGTAAATAATAATTTGTTCTTAAACTGACTTGCCTAGTTAAATAAACATTACATAAACACATACTAATGACATCACTTGCCCGCTTGCCTTCAAAATTATTCGGCAATGATGATTTATATGAAAACACCGTTTCCGTCATCATTTGTTGCAAAAAATAAATATCCATCTCTTTCGAAAGGATACAATTTCTGTCGATCTTTAGAATGTTTATCTCGTAGCTGCCTTTCCATTACACATGTGGCAATGTTTTTCTATTGCTTTTGTCGAATAAACCTGAATCAATGCAAACATGCCTACTGTCACCTGCTTGGTTTGATGAATGATCTTTTAGGACATCTTGACATTTTTGTAAACCCCTGATATTATCACTTATTTTAGAAGCTGTTTCCATACCAGTCATGGAGGTGGTGTCGCTCTCCTCCAACTATAGTGATGGAATGTGTGACGTCACAGTGAACTGTTCAGTTACAGGTGTGTGGGTGTTGTCTGTCTGTGATGGAGGTCAGTGCACACTGTCACAGCAGTCTCTTTCACACACCAGAGTCAACATCATCATCTCCAATGACAACGGGACTATCCAGTGCACTGGCAAAAATAACTTCAGTGCAGAGACCAACTCACAACGCATGGAGGACATGTGTAAGTCTAATTTACTAGCTTCCACCTTCTGTGCATACCATTGTACATTTGTTTATCAAGAACGTTTTAATATCATTGCAGTAATTATAATTATATTACAGTTATATTATTTCCCATAAAAAAACAGAATAACAAAATGTGTGTGTGTGTGTGTGTGTGTGTGTGTGTGTGTGTGTGTGTGTGTGTGTGTGTGTGTGTGTGTATATGTAACCTCTCAGGTAAAGGTGAGAAGAAGGGGAGAGCTTCAACATTACCAGTTGGGACCATTATGGGCAGTGTTACTGCTCTTGTCTTCTTTGTTGGTGTGTTATTTGGTGTAGGATACATCATATTAACCAGAAGACGGCAATCCTCTAAAAATCAGCAGTCAATGCAGGTACCCGCTCTGTCAATCATGTTTAACCTCCTAAAGTCGATGTCTATGCCCCCATCAAAACCCGTATGTTTAAGCTATATATATCTGGGGCGTATTCATTACGCAGTAGCAAACGCAATGAAACAGGTGGCATCTACCTGAATTTGTCCAACAGAAACGTTTTCTGTTTGGCTAATGATTACACCCCTGCGTCTCAATCCACAACATCTGCCGATGTCGGCCTTCCGCAGCTGCGGTGGAAGGTGGCAGAGCTACAGCAATGTTTGTCAGAGCAGGACACAACCTAAAAATTGGTCTTCTCATGAAAGCGTCCAAAGCGTCCAAAAAGTTTGGGCTACACACTACTATCACCCCTCTGGAAAGATCACTCTCAAGAACACGATGGTGTTCTTCGGATTGCTCTAGACCCCAACAAGCCTCAAAAGACTCATATAAAGGTAACCCAGTACCAATTTAAAAAAATCTATGGAAATATTTTTGTGCCCTTAAAAAAGGGGAGTACATTCTTTTATCTCTCAGATCTGTTTCGCCATGTATGAATGTGTTATTCAACGCATTTCTGAGGGCTAATAGCAGTAACACCAAATTTCATAGAATATTTTTTTTAAATAATTTTTTGATACATAAAGGGGTCCTAAAATTCAAAATGTAATTGCTAAATGATCCACGGTGTGACCATCTTAAAACAATTCAATATGTCAGCTTAGTAGAAACCCTGGCCCTTAGGGGACTTCTGAGAATGCTACAGTCTTTGTGGCGCAGCAGAAAGATCAGCGTATCCCAAAACCAGAGGTTGTGAGATTAAATCCCAGATGGGGTCATATTGAAAAGTCAGTATTAAGTAATCATGTCAAACGTAATCGTATTTTTGTTCAACTTTGAGCAGTTGTTTTGGGCCCTGTTCAGATTTTCTGAGGATAGCTACAGCTCATGTCTTTTTGGAAGTTTAACTCAAATCTTACTGCTGGCCTTGTCCTAAGAATCACACCACCCCGCCACCATCCAAAAAACAAACTCGAGAACTTTAAAGGCCTGATTGCTTGGATCATTTTTCCTCTAAGAAAAAAAACAAAAAAAATGGTACATGTCAGTTTTTTTGGGCCTGCTGTATCTGTAGGCTCTGCAGTAGTCACATCGTCATCAGAATCACACATTTCTTACCTTTCTAACAGTAATAAGCGTGCATAGGAGCTATAGTTTTGAAACGGAAATGTACTTTATTAGGGTAGTATACAATATTATGTGATTTAGAAAATGCCACCAGAGAGCGTCAGAGTTTAAGAGACAAGATTTTTACACTATTTTAGCTGAATAGCGTACTACTTAAAGCCACATGCCGTTTAATTACTTCCCTTATGAAAATAAATCATGACATTTGAGCTGATATTTTCACATGTGAAAACAAGAGACACATGGGAGGTCAGTTCACATGTGAAACCCTGTAACACCACCTTTTCATGTTAGCAGCTCACATGAATGACATGTTATCAGCTCACATGAATGACATGTTATCAGCTCACATGAATGACATGTTATCAGCTCACATGAATGACATGTTATCAGCTCACATGAATGACATGTTATCAGCTCACATGAATGACATGTTATCAGCTCACATGAATGACATGTTATCAGCTCACATGAATGACATGTTATCAGCTCACATGAATGACATGTTATCAGCTCACATGAATGACATGTTATCAGCTCACATGAATTGCAGATTCACAGGTGGAATTTGCAGTTTCACATGTAAAACACGTATGTATACATGTGAAAAACATTCAAATGTTATCAGGTGTAGTTAAAAAAATGTTTTGCATCCCCATGTTTTTATATATATAGTTTCATGTTATCACATGTTGCTTTTACATGTTGTCACATGTTATCACATTAACTTCACATTCGATCAGGTGAAATTCATGTGGTTTTTAGGTAAGGGTAGAATACAGCATTTACATGTAGAGTGGGTAAAACAGTATATAAACATAATTAAATTGACCAAATTACTATTTGCATAGGGCAGCAGTCTCTAAGATGCAGGGTAGAGTACCGGGTGGTAGCCGGCTAGTGACAGTGTCTAAGGTTCAGGGCAGGGTACCAGGCGTAGGCCGGCTAGTGATGACTGTTTAACAGTCTGATGGCCTGGAGATAGAAGCTGTTTTTCAGTCTTTCGGGCCCAGCATTGATGCACCTGTACTGTCTCTGCCTTCTAGATGGTAGCTGGGTGAACAGGCCGTGACTAGGTTGCTGAGGTCTTTGACCTTCTTGGTCTTCCTGTTACTCCAGGTGCTGTGGTTGCGGGAGGTTCAGTTGCCGTACCAGGAGGTGATACAGCCATACAGAATGCTTGCGATGGTGCATCTGCATCAGTCCACGTTCAGCTGCTTCGTTTTGTTGACGTTGAGGGAGAAGTTATTTTCCTGGCACCACTCCGCCAAGGCTTTCACCTCCTCCCTGTAGGCTGTCTCATCATTGTTGGTAATCAGGCCTGTTGTGTCATCAGCAAACCTTGATGATTGAGTTGGAGATGTTCGTAGTCACGCAGTCATGGGTGAACAGGGAGTACAGGAGTGGGTTGAGTGCACACCCCTGTGGGGCCCCCGTGATGAGGATCAGCGTGGCGTATGTGTTGTTGCTTACCTTCACCACTTGGGGTTGGCCCATCAGGAAGTCTAGGACACATTTGCACAGGGAGGGGTTCAGGCCCAGGGCCCTGAGCTTAGTGTTGAGCTTGGAGGGCACTGTTGTGTTGAATGCTGAGCTGTAGTCGATAAACAGCATTCTCACATAGGTTTTCCTTTTGTCCAGGTGGGAAAGGGCAGTGTGCAGTGCTATGGCAATTGCGTCATCTGTGGACCTGTTGGGGTGGTATGCACATTGTAGTGTGTCTCGAGTGTCGGGTAAGGTGGAGGTGATTTGATCCTCAACTAGCCCTTCAAAGCACTTCATAATGAGTGTTACGGGGCGATAGTCATTTAGTTGTTACCTTTGCTTTCTTGAGTACAGGAACAATGGTGGACAAATTGAAGCAAGTGGGGACAACAGACTAGGAAAGGGAGAGATTGAATATGTCCGTAAACACTCCAGCCAGCTGGTCTGCACATGCTCTGAGGACTCAGCTTGGGATGCCGTCTGAGCCGGCAGCCTTGCAAGGGTCTTACTCAGGTCGGCCAGAGATATCAGGAGCACTCAATTCTGGTGAGCGGTCAGGGCCACATCAGCGACTCTGTGTTGTTTCTCACATTTCTCTTCTTCTAACAGGTCGTTATTACAGAAGTTGACAACACTATACCAGGAAGACCAGAACTACCAAACACCCCTGGTTCTGAGGTGACATCTATCTATGTCACTGCAGGCAGACCAGGAGCAGTACCAGCATCAGCATTAGAAGAACACCACCCAGTGGACAAAGGGTACACTTTACCAGAAGAAAGTACAGAACCACCGGCAGAGGCACTCTACAGCACTGTGCAGCAACCAGCGGCAGAAGAGCGCCACCTAGTGAACAAAGTGGGCTGTCCAAAAAGACTGAGGCCAGGACCACATAGCCCTTCTGATGCAGATCCTACATCAATCTACAGCACAGCCAGCTTTAGCCCAGCGCCACCCAGTGGACAAATGGACAAATATGGGAATAATGTCAACAAACTAGACAAATTACCTTACTAAACTACCCCTCCATTCCCCTGACTTGACCCATAGACTTAGAAACCGAAGAAAAACACAGGGAAGTTACAAAGAGAATAACTTATTTTTTTAATATTGTCTAATTTTTAAACATTTTTACCCCTTTTACCCCCCAATTTCATAGTATCCAATTGTTGTAGTACTATCTTGTCTCATCGCTACAACTCCCGTACGGGCTCGGGAGAGACGAAGGTTGAAAGTCATGCGTCCTCCGATACACAACCAACCAAGCCGCTGCTTCTTTAACACAGCGCACATCCAACCCGGAAGCCAGCCGCACCAATGCGCCAGAGGAAACACCGTGCACCTGGCCACCTTGGTTAGCGTACACTGCGCCCAGCCCGCCACAGGAGTCGCTGGTGCGCGATGAGACAAGGACACCCCTACCGACCAAGCCCTCCCTAACCCGGGCGACGCTAGGCCAATTGTGCGTCGCCCCACGGACCTCCCAGTCGCAGCAGAGCCTGGGCGCGAACCCAGGGACTCTGATGGCACTCTGATTAACCACTGCGCCACCCGGGAGGCCCCGTTTATGTCTAATTTTAACCATATTTAAATTGGCAATCTGTGATTGCTACAACGATTTTGGAGACTTTTAAATTAATTATATATAACTATTGATTAATATAACTTATGCTTGTTTGTAAACAATGTAATTCTAAACAGACACTGTATAGCTTCAAAACATAGTTACAAATATCATTTTGATGTCGTGAATGGTCAGTCCATAGCATCCATAGCCTCATCTATGAATTTAAGTGGTTACATTTCTCCAGCCCCATCACTATGCTGTTAACCTCAAAAAGGTGGCAGCATGACGGTATTCTAATTGTTCATATTCTGAGATCACATTTACACATAACTATAAAAGGTATCCATCTATCCATTTCAGTAGCTGTCACATCCAGCTGGTTATGGGAAGGAACTACAGAGGTATGGCAGTCAATTATGGCTAAAAGCGGAAGAATTTGTCCTGTGAACACAATCTGAAATATCGGAGTGGCTGTGGTTCCAGATTTTCTGGATCCTGATTTGCCGTGGCTAAGATAGAGATTTCCAATTGATAACTTTTTTTATGTAGCTGCTGCCCACTCCGCTGCCTACGTAGCTGCTGCCCACTCCGATGCCTACGTAGCTGCTGCCCACTCCGATGCCTACGTAGCTGCTGCCCACTCCGCTGCCTACGTAGCTGCTGCCCACTCCGTTGCCTACGTAGCTGCTGCCCACTCCGATGCCTACGTTGCCCAGTAGACAGGCTATATACAGTAGAGAGACTATATACAGTATCAAGGCTATAAAAGTAGCAAGGCTACATACAGACAGACACCAGTTAGTCAGGCTGATTGAGGTAGAATGTACATGTAGATATGGTTAAAGTGACTATGCATATATGATGAACAGAGAGTAGCAGTACCGTAAAAGATGGGTTGGCGGGTGGCGGGACACAATGCAGATAGCCCATTTAGCCAATGTGCGGGAGCACTGGTTGGTCGGCCCAATTGAGGTAGTATGTACATGAATGTATAGTTAAAGTGACTATGCATATATGATAAACAGAGAGTAACAGCAGTGTAAAAAGAGGGGTTGGGGGGGTGGTTCATTCCCCACTGCCTTCAGACACACATAACTATCACACTTTCACAAAATGTATGAATACATGGCTAAAGGTCAATCAGATATGTGAACATAATCACCTCGCTGTGTGTTGCTACTTTCCATGTTGTCTGTAGCTTGTGAGGTGTGGAAACACTTTGTTGCTTTTATGAATTTTGTCTTGCTGCTTTTTGTTCTATGTTGCTCTGTCTGTATGCTACGTCTCGCTTGTCCTATGTTGCTCTGTCTGTATGCAATGTCTTGCTTGTCCTATGTTGCTCTGCGTGTGCTCACTGCTCAATGATTGTCTATATTATAATTGTTTTTAATAACCCGCCCAGGGACTGAGGTTGAAAATTAGCCGGCTGGCTAAAACCGGCACTTTTTCCTGAAACGTTGATTAATGTGTCCCTGTAAAAATAAAATAAACTCAAACTCAAACATTTTGTTATATTTCAGCCTTATTCTAAAATGATTAAATCGTTTTTGGTAGATTCATGAGGAAAAAAATGACTTTAATCTGTTTTAGAATAAGGCTGTAACGTAATACAATTTGGAAAAAGTCAAGGGGTCTGAATACTTTCCAAATGCACTGTATGTGTGTTTTAACATATGCATGTTCATGTTCATATGCATGTACTTGTTATTCCTCCTGTACTTCAATACCTGATCACTCCTGTGGTCATTCTAAAACGTGCCACTAAACTGTGCCTTTTGATGTGCCAGTCATATTTTTACTGTAAATAACTCCTCTCTACTATGTTAGGTGTCATTATCAAACAAATCATTTTCTAGCCTGGTCCAACATCTGTTTGTGCTATCATTCCACCGACTGTTTGGCATGACAAGGGGTGGCATGGTGGCACAAACAGACTGGTACCAAGGCCAGTCCTTTTCTATCGTGCCAGTAAATGTATTTTGTAATGCCTGTCAGAGCTGTGTAGGTCAGAGGTTTCATCAGGGCCACGTTCAGTAGCCAAACGTAGGAAAGTTGTAGACAGGAATGCCACAAATGACTGATTTCTCATTCTACATGTAAGAGATGCCTGTTTGTTCTACATAGTACATTTCTAACTGAAGATTTGTGAACATTGTGTCCTGCTGATCGCGCCCCATGTCTGTGATAATGTTTATAATGTGATAGGAAAGGTCAGGGCCCATCTGTAATACTGGAACCTCATTATGCTAACGGCTAATATACTCTGAAATGTCTGTTTTAATAAATAGGAAGATTTCCAACAGCTCTCTTTTGGTCCATCTCTATCAAATGAAGTCCCTACAAAACTCTACAATTCTAACAAAGCCCACACATCTCTGTCGATGCCCCACGTCCATGAAGGGAACTTGCAGGGGGTTTACATTTTTTATTTTGATATTGGAAATATCTTATTTTAAATTAAGAATCTGAGTCAATGGCAGCCAGGAAAAAAATTCAGGTCCATGTTGTTGTATGAAATGTGGGTCTGATCAAGTTGATTCTTTCTTGCCATGGAAATACAGTGAATCAGACTCAGAGCACCTTCACACCTGAGAACTTTAAACAGCTCTTCTCAGCACAGAACCCAGTCAACAGGAAGTGGTTTTCAGTTTCTTGTCGTGGTCTCTCACACCTTTGAAAGGGAGCTACACACCCCCACTCTAACCATAGATGTTAACGTCTCATTTAAACGTCTTGCTAACTATTTAGACAGCTGTTAACAATGTACACGTATGTACAATGTACAAAATACACGTACACATGTATTTTGTGTTGTACACATCTGGTAGTAGAGTAGTGGCCTTAATGTAATGAGAAATCTGTTGTGAAATGTAATTTAATGCAAAAAATAAATACAAAATTGGCCACACTGAAGACACTTATATAGGTATGCTAATAGAGGACTAGTAAAGGCCCAGTGCATTTTAAGTAAAAATGTCAACTACATTTTTCAGTGTCTAGCAGCATTTGTAACTTGAGTCTAATAATTATCTGTGCAAAACAGTTAATCTGTTCATATTTGCGGAATAAAAAAAAACTTTCTTGATACAGTTTTGATTTCCAGTTTCTTGAAATACTTTGCAAATGCAAGTTATTTCTATGTGAAAACTGAAATGGTCTATTCATTCTTTTTAGTAGACACAGCAGTGAGTGCATATATTTTCATACTTTTTTGTACTGGTCCCCTGTGGGAATTGAACCCACAACCCTGGTGTTCCAAGCACAATGCTCTACCAACTGAGCCACATCATCACAAACCACTTGATGTCTCAATGTACTCAGTTACTGTATTGAACATTGTTTTTCTTCATGGTGATGGAAAGTCCACAGGTTCTAACCTAGATGACCAGCCTATATACAATACACTAATGCACATTTACATTAAGTGGTTTGTAAGGATGGTAAATGAAAACTGCACAAAAAGTGGTTTTCTATATTATTTGATCAAGAAAAATATTTAATTTGATGTGGATGTTTTGGGTCTTTGCCCATAACTGCACTTTGTAAATGTTTGAGGACAGGGTTTTGTTCTTTTTGGATTCCATAAGAATGATGATTGCAGAGAAAGGAACAGGGCAACAACTCTTAAAATTCCAACTACTGAATCCTCCAAGATACTGTTCTTAATTATACAACTTCCATTTTTTACAAAAGCTGAGATGCTGAAATAATTTTTTGATTCAAGTAAAGTAGTGTGAATAGATGGTTAATTGTAATGGAGACCCTGGGAGTCGAGAAGCAGGTGCATAACCAATGCCTCCTGGGGAATGGAACTAAGGGAGTGACATATATGGGAGTTAATCAGTGAAATGTGTCTCCAGGTGTGTCTCATGAGGCGTAGGTGTTAGTAAAGATGGTGTCAGGTGAGTGTAATGATGGTTGTCTGAGCCAGTGATTAGTAAACCGGCGACGTCGAACGCTGGAGAGGGGGAGCGGGAGTAGACGTGACAGTACCCCCCCCCCCCCCGACGCACGGCTCCAGCCACAGGACGATGCTGGCCAGGGGGATGACTTCGAGGGTGAGGAGCAGGCAGGTCGGCAAAGGTGGAAATCACAGATGATGTTGGGATCCAGAATGTCCTCCAACAGAACCCAACACCGCTCCTCTGGGCCGTACCCCTCCTAGTCCACCAGGTACTGGAGCTGACCCCCATGATGTCGGGAGTCCAGTAGGGATCTGATGGCATAGTCGGGACCTCCCTCGACATCCAGTGGAGATGGAGGGGTGTCTGGGGGACAGCCTCAGTCAGGGGACCAGGAACCACCGGCCTGAGAAGGGCGACATGAAAGGAAGGTGAGATACGGTAGTCACTGGGGAGCTGTAATCTATACATCACCTTGTTGAGCCCACAAACTGGTGTGCGTTCCAGGACGCCGGAAAAAACACTCCAGGACAGAACACAGGCAAAAAACAGACTCAGGAAACGGGATTCGTGACAGTCATGGTGCTGACGAAGTACTGTAGGTATCCTTGTTCATCGAACGTCTGGGACATGTCCTGATTCCCTGTCGTTTCCATTTGTTGAGGCAGTATTCTGTAAAGAAGACGCTGGGAATCGAGAAGCAGGAGGTGAGTTTAAAAATGCAAGAACCACGGAACAAGAATAGCATCTGGACAGGAAACACATAACCAATATTGCCTGGGGAATGAAACTAAGGTAGTGACAGATATAGAGGAGGGCATCAGTGAAATGATGGAGTCCATGTGTGTCTTTTGATGAGGCGCAGGTGTGCGTAACGACGGTGCTAGTGGTGCGTAATGATGGTTGTCAGAGCCAGTAATTAGTAAACCAGCAAGGTCGAAAACCAAAGAGGGTGTATGTGTGAGGGTGTATGGCCAAAAGTTTTGAGAATGACACAAATATTAATTTCCACAAAGTTTGCTGCTTCAGTGTCTTTAGATATTTTTGTCAGATGTTACTATGGAAAACTGAAGTATAATTACAAGCATTTAATTTGTGTCAAAGGCTTTTATTGACAATTACATGAAGTTGAGGCAAAGAGTCAATATTTGCATCAAGACCTCTGCAACCCACCCTGGCATGCTGTAAATTAACTTCTGGGCCACATCCTGACTGATGGCACCCCATTGTTGCATAATCAATGCTTAGAGTTGAACATAATTTGTGGGTTTTTGTTTGTCCACCCGCCTCTTGAGGATTGACCACAAATTCTTAATGGGATTAAGGTCTGGGTAGTTTCCTGGCCATGGACCCAAAACATCAACCTTTATTTAACTAGGCAAGTCAGTTAAGAACAAATTCTTATTTTCAATGACAGCCTAGGAACAGTGGGTGTTCTGTTCAAGGGCAGAATGACAGATTTATACCTCGGGGGTTTGCTCGGGGGTTTGAACTTGCAACCTTCCAGTTACTAGTCCAACGCTCTAACCACTAGGCTACCCTGCCGCCCCATTGTTTGTCACCAAACTGTTCCTGGATGGTTGGGAGAAGTTGCTCTCGGAGGATGTGTTGGCACCATTATTTTTTCATGGCTGTGTTCTTAGGTCAAATTGTAGGCTACCCTGCTGCCCCATTGTTTGTCACCAAACTGTTCCTGGATGGTGGGAGAAGTTGCTCTCGGAGGATGTGTTGGTATCATTCTTTTTTCATGGCTGTGTTCTTAGGTAAAATTGTGAGTGAGCCCACACCCTTGGCTGAGAAGCAACCCCACACATGAATGGTCTCAGGATGCTTTAGTGTTGGCATGACACAGGACTGATGGTAGCGCTCACCTTGTCTTCTCCGGTCTTCTCCGGGTGCCCCAAACATTCAGAAAGGGCATTCATCAGAGAAAATGACTTTACCCAGTCCTCAGCAGTCTAATCCCTGTACCTTTTGCAGAACATCAGTCTGTCCCTGATGTTTTTCCTGGAGAGAAGTGGCTTCTTTGCTGCCCTTCTTGACACCAGGCCATCCTCCAAATGTCTTTGCCTCACTGTGCGTGCAGATGCACTCACACCTGCCTGCTGCCATTCCTGAGCAAGCCTTTTACTGGTGGTGCCCCCATCCCGCAGCTGAATCAACTTTAGGAGACGGTCCTGGCGCTTGCTGGACTTTATTGGGCGCCCTGAAGCCTTCTTCACAACAATTGAACCGCTCTCCTTGAAGTTCTTGATGATCTGATAAATGGTTGATTTAGGTGCAATCATAATGGCAGCAATATCCTTGCCTGTGAAGCACTTTCTGTGCAAAGCAATGATGATGGCATGTGTTTCCTTGCAGGTAACCATGTTTGACAGTGGAAGAACAATGATTCCAAGCACCACCCTCCTTTTGAAGCTTCCAGTCTGTTATTCGAACTCAATCAGCATGACAGAGTGATCTCCAGCCTTGTCCTCGTCAACACTCACACCTGTGTTAACGAGAGAATCACTGACATGATGTCAGCTGGTCCTTTTGTGGCAGGGCTGTAATGCAGTGGAAATGTTTTTTGGGGATTCAGTTCATTTGCATGGCAAAGAGGGACTTGCAATGAATTGCAATTTATCGGATCACTCTTCATAACATTCTGGAGTATATGCAAATTGCCATCATACAAACAGGCAGCAGACTTTGTGAAAATTAATATTTGTGTCATTCTCAAAACTTTTGGCCACGACTATAGACGTGACATTAATAAGTGATAAGCAGTAATGGACAGTCATTACCATCATGGGACTTTTATTAATTGTTTTTTTTCTGTGTTACAGTGTTCATTATCTGGCTTTATGACTTAATTTGATGCTTTACTTCAACAAAGTGTGTCATAAGGAGATCAACGTTGCACCACACAGAGGTCCCCCATTGAGTTATGATCAACCTTAAAGAGGACGGAGGAAGTAGTGAGGTGAGAAAATGCTACTGTTGTTTTATTTAGTCTTTGAGTCACTCAGAGTCGACAGATCAGAAGTATACCAGACTTCATCTCTCACTTCTAAAATGAACATTCTGTGGTTTCTACCTCCTTCTCCTTCTTGTCTGGCTGAGGTTCACTTTACAGTTTCCTTTAAGATAGTTGGAAAGGTTTAATGTGTTTGTGGTTTTGTTCTTTTATCTTTGTGGGGAGCTGAAATCAGCTAAAGTCCCCACAAATAAAAAAAAATACAAGTAAAACAAATACAATACATTTCCCACAAGGACAAAGACTATTTTACGATTAAGGGTTTGGTATAGGGGTTAAGGTTAGGGAAAATAGGATTTTGAATTGAATTCAGGTCCCCACAAGGATAGAAAAACAAGTGTGTGTCTTCAATTTGCACAAGTATGTGTTTATTACAAAACACTAAAGAGAAAATAAAGTCAGTTTCAAAACATTTCAATTGACTAAGTACAGCACACAATAATCCAGCCACTTTTTCCACCAAGTTAAGTCAGTATTTCATCTAGAAATACTTGTTTCACATTGCATATAAAGTAATAGCTTTTCACAATGCAATGCTCACATTACCTTTGATATGATTGTTTTCTCAAACCAACATGACCGACGTCACACACTTACACCCACACTGTTACGTTCCCCATCAACAATACCAAAAATTGTAGGTCGAACTAACAATGAGTCACTGACAACCAAAAGGAAACAGGTGTGGTTTTAGGAGGGTATCTGAAAGACACCCATGGTGTCCACTGAAAGTTGACTAGCAACAACAACTGGGACCTAAAAGACACCCACCATGAGCGCCCACACAAATTTCCCGCTAAGAGACATACAAAAGAAAAACCCATAGCAAACTTAAAGACAGGAAACAAACCAATAAGTTGAGCAAAACAAAAAAAACATGGAAGACATTTCTAGAAACCAAACAGGGAAAGCCAACTAAAGGTGTTAACCCTCCACATCTCTCAAGGCCACTGGAGAACTGGGCCAGGCACTCTTAAAACTTCTTTGGGACTGGGATTCAGTATTGAGTAGCTTGGATAATAAGGTGCCCAGAGTAAATTACCTGCTACTCAGGCCCAAAAGGTAGAATATGCATATCATTAGTAGATTTGGATAGAAAACACTCTGAAGTTTCTAAAACTGTTTGAATGATGTCTGTGAGTATATCAGAACGCATATGGCAGGCAAAAACCTGAGAAAAAAATCCAACCAGGAAGTGGGAAATCTGAGGTTTGTAGTTTTTCAAGTTATTGCCTATCGAATACACAGTGTCTATGGGGTCAGATTGCACTTCCTAAGGCTTCCACTAGATGTCAACAGTCTTTAGAACCTTGTTTCGGGCTTCTACTGTGAAGGGGGAGCGAATGAGAGCTGTTTGAGTCAGGGGTCTGGCAGAATGCCATGAGCTAAATCATGCGCATGGTCGTGAGAGGTAGCTGCGTTCCTTTTCATTTCTAAAGGCAAAGGAATTGTCCGGTTGAAACATTATTGAAGATTTATGATAAAAACATCCTAAAGATTGATTCTATACATCGTTTGACATGTTTCTACGAACTATAATATAACTTTTTTGACTTTTCGTCTGAACTAAGTGATTGCGCATTGAGCATTTGGATTACTGGCTAAACGCGTGAACAAAAAGCAGGTAGTTGGACATAAATTGACTTTATCGAACAAAACAAACATTTATTGTGGAACTGGGATACCTGGGAGTGCATTCCGATCAAGATCATCAAAGGTAAGTGAATATTTATAACGCTATTTCTGACTTTTGTGACACCTCTCTTTCTTTGGAAAATGGCTGTATGTTTTTCTATGGCTAGGTGCTGACCTAACATAATCGCAAGGTGTGCTTTTGCCGTAAAGCCCTTTTGATATCTGACACAGCGGTTGCATTAAGGAGAAGTTTATCTATAATTCCATGCATAACACTTGTATCTTTTATCAATGTTTATTATGAGTATTTCTGTAATTTGATGTGGCTCTCTGCACTTTCACCGGATGTTTGTTTGAGACAATGGATTTCTGAACATAACACACAATTTCAAATGAGATTTTTTAGACATAAAGATTAACTTTATCGAACAAAACAAACATTTATTGTGTAACATGAAGTCCTGTGAGTGCCATCTGATGAAGATCATCAAAGGTTAGTGATTAATTTAATCGCTATTTCTGACATTTGTGAGCCCTCTCCTTGGCTGGTTTCCTGTGACTAGGTGCTGACCTAACATAATCTTTTGGTGTGTTTTCGCCGTAAAGCCTATTTGAAATCGGCCACTGTGTCTGGATTTACAAGACCTTTCTCTTTAAAATGGTGTGTAATACTTGTATGTTTGAGGAATTTTAATTCATGGGATTTCTGTTGTTTTGAATTTGGCGCCCTGCAATTTCACTGGCTGTTGGCGAGGTAGGACGCTAGCGTCCCACATATCCCAGAGAAGTTTTAAATATTACCTGGGCCAACTGTAACGGCTGTTGTAAGGAGTGGAGGACCAAGGTGCAGCGTTGTACGTGTTCCTCTTTATTTTAACTGACTGAACACTGAATACAAAAATAACAAAAGGAAAACCCGAAACAGTCCTGCAAGGTGAAACAAACACTAAACAGAAATACAACTACCCACAACCAAAGGTGGAAAAACAGGCTACCTAAGTATGATTCCCAATCAGAGACAACGATTGACAGCTGTCCCTGATTGAGAAGCATACCCGGGTGAAACATAAAAATACAAAAACTTAGACATACAAACATACAAGGCCCTCCCAAATCACACCCTGACCAAACAATAGAAACATACAAAGCAATCTACGGTCAGGGTGTGACAGTACCCCCCCCCCCCCCCCCCCCCCCCCCCCCAAAGGTGGCCGCAAAACCTGAACCTATATGGAAGGGTCTGGGTGGGCATTATTCCGCGGTGGCATTATCCCGCTCCACTTCTGACTCGGCCCACTTCGGTAATGCATGTAGAGCGGGAACCCTCACCGCCAACCCCGGACTGGAGGACGCCACTGGACTGATGGTCAAGTCTGGCGTGAGTGTTGTAAATCTTCACATTTATTAAAGCGAACACTTCATAGTATATTAGCTATAAGCATGATGAGGTTCCAGTATTAGAGATGTGCCCTGACCTAGCCAACACTTTACAAACTCACAGACATAGTGCGCGATCAGCAGGTTTTGAATATACCACTTGCTGCGTTACAAGTTTTACTAGTTTGGAGTTTTGTACTAAGAATTTAAAAAATTCACCATATACTTGTGAAAATAGCAACAAAGCAATTGAAAAAAACTGTATGATGAAATCGTCAACCCTGTTACAGTCAACCTTGTCACTTAATAGGCACTTACAATAGTAATTGTTTTTTTTAATCTCTTGAGATGGGGAAAGGTTTTTTTTTTTTAAGTAAAGAATAAATAAAATAAAATTGTATTGATTACATGCGCCAAATACAATGGGTGTAGACTTTACAGTGAAATGCTTTCTCACTAACCTATCTCAACTATGCAGTGTTAAAAAATGATAATAATAAATTAATAGTAACTACACAAGAGGACTAAAATAAAATACCCAAGAATGGAGCTATATACAGGGAGTACCAGTACCAGATCAATGTGAGGCTATATACAGGGAGTACCAGTACCAGATCAATGTGAGGCTATATACAGGGAGTACCAGTACAATGTGAGCCTATATACAGGGAGTACCACTTCCTTATGCCTGAAACACATGCTTCTAGCAAGGGCAATTTTGGGGCTTCACCATGTTTCATTGAAATGTACAGCTGTGTGTCATCCGCATAGCAGTGAAAGTTAACATTATGTTTTCGAATAACATCCCCAAGAGGTAAAATATATAGTGAAAACAATAGTGGTCCTAAAACGGAACCTTGAGGAACACCGAAATTTACAGTTGATTTGTCAGAGGACAAACCATTCACAGAGAAAAACTAATATCTTTCCGACAGATAAGATCTAAACCAGGCCAGAACTTGTCTGTGTAGACCAATTTGGGTTTCCAATCACTCCAAAATAATGTGGTGATCGATGGTATCAAAAGCAGCACTAAGGTCTAGGAGCACCAGGACAGATGCAGAGCCTCGGTCCGATGCCATTAAAATGTAATTTACCACCTTCCCAAGTGCAGTCTCAGTGCTATGATGGGGTCTAAAACCAGACTGAAGCATTTCGTATACATTGTTTGTCTTCAGGAAGGCAGTGAGTTGCTGCGCAACAGCCTTTTCAAAAATGTTTGAGAGGAATGGAAGATTCGATATAGGCCGATAGTTTTTGATATTTTCTGGGTCAAGGTTTGGCTTTTTCAAGAGAGGCTTTATTACTGCCACTTTTAGTGAGTTTGGTACACATTCGGTGGATAGAGAGCTGTTTATTGTATTCAACATAGGAGGGCCAAGCACAGGAAGCAGCTCTTTCAGTAGTTTAGTTGGAATAGGGTCCAGTATGCAGCTTGATGGTTTATAGAGGCCATGACTTTTTTCATCATTGTGTCAAGAGATAAAGTACTAAAACACTTGAGCGTCTCTCTTGATCCTAGGTCCTGGCAGAGTTGTGCAGACTCAGGACAACTGAGCTTTGAAGGAATACGCAGATTTAAAGAGGAGTCCGTAATTTGCTTTCTAATAATCATAATCTTTTCCTCAAAGAAGTTCATGAATTTATCACTGCTAAAGTGAAAGTCATCCTCTCTTGGGGAATACTGCTTTTTAGTTAGCTTTGCGACAGTATCAAAAAGGAATTTCGGATTGTTCTTATTTTCCTCAATTAAGTTAGAAAAATAGGATGATTGAGCAGCAGTAAGGGCTCTCCGGTACTGCACGGTACTGTCTTTCCAAGCTAGTCGGAAGACTTCCAGTTTGGTGTGGCGCCATCCGTTCCAATTTTCTGGAAGCTTGCTTCAGAGCTCGGGTATTTTCTGTGTACCAGGGAGCTAGTTTCTTATGAGAAATGTTTTTAGTTTTTAGGGGTGCAACTGCATCTAGGGCATTGCGCAAGGTTAAATTGAGTTCCTCAGTTAGGTGGTTAACTGATTTTTGTCCTCTGGCGTCCTTGGGTAGACAGAGGGAATCTGGAAGGACATCAAGGAATCTTTGTGTTGTCTGTGAATTTATAGCACGACTTTTGATTTTCCTTGGTTGGGGTCTGAGCAGATTATTTGTTGCAATTGCAAACGTAATAAAATGGTGGTCCGATAGTCCAGGATTATGAGGAAAAACATTAAGATCCACAACATTTATTCCATGGGACAAAACTAGGTCCAGAGTATGACTGTGACAGTGAGTGGGTCCAGAGACATGTTGGACAAAACCCACTGAGTCGATGATGGCTCCGAAAGCCTTTTGGAGTGGGTCTGTGGACTTTTCCATGTGAATATTAAAGTCACCAAAGATAAGAATATTATCTGCTATGACTACAAGGTCCGATAGGAATTCAGGGAACTCAATGAGGAACTCTGTATATGGCCCAGGAGGCCTGTAAACAGTAGCTATAAAAAGTGATTGAGTAGGCTGCATAGATTTCATGAATAGAAGCTCAAAAGACGAAAACTTAATTTTTTATTTTTTGTAAATTGAAATTTGCTATCGTAAATGTTAGCAACACCTCCGCCTTTCCGGGATGCACGGGGGATATGGTCACTAGTGTAGCCAGGAGGTGAGGCCCCATTTAACACCGTAAATTCATCAGTCTTAAGCCATGTTTCAGTCAGGCCAATCACATCAAGATTATGATCAGTGATTAGTTCATTGACTATAATTGCCTTTGAAGTAAGGGATCTAACAATAAGTAGCCCTATTTTGAGATGTGAGGTATCATGATCTCTTTCAATAATGACAGGAATGGAGGTGGTCTTTATCCTAGTGAGATTGCTAAGGCGAACACCGCCATGTTTAGTTTTGCCCAACCTAGGTCGAGGCACAGACACGGTCTCAATGGTGATAGCTGAGCTGACTACACTGACTTTGCTAGTGGCAGACTCCACTATGCTGGCAGACTGGCTAACAGCCTGCTGCCTGGCCTGCACCCTATTTCATTGTGGAGCTAGAGGAGTCAGAGCCCTGTCTGTGTTGGTAGATAAGACGAGAGCACCCTTCCAGCTAGGATGGAGTCCGTCACTCCTCAGCAGGTCAGGCTTGGTCCTGTTTGTGGGTGAGTCCCAGAAAGAGGGCCAATTATCTTTTGGGAGGGGCAGAAAACAGTTTTCAACCAGCGATTGAGTTGTGAGACTCTGCTGTCCGGTTGAGCGTTCCTACAGCATTTCCTTCCAGAAACCGTGAGAAAGTTGTCCGGCTGCGGCGACTGTGCCAGGGGATTTATACTACTATCTGTACTTACTGGTGGCACAGACGCTGTTTCATCCTTTCCTACACTGAAATTACCCTTGCCTAACGATTGCGTCTGAAGCTGGGCTTGTAGCACAGCTATCCTCGCCGTAAGGCGATCGTTCTCCTGTATATTATGAGTACAGCGACTGCAATTAGAAGGCATCATGTTAATGTTACTACTTAGCTTCGGCTGTTGGAGGTCCTGACGAACCGTGTCCAGATAAAGCGCCCGGAGTGAAAAAGTTGAGGGAAAAAAACAAAAATATAAACGGTAATTAAAAAGTAAAAACCGTAAAGTTGTCAGGTAGAAAAATAGGTTGGCAACAAAACGCACAGCAACTCGTAAACAAGTCTGCAAGTTGTGACCGGAAATAACTTGACTTACACCTTAGCCAAATACATTTAAACAAAGTTTTTAACAATTCCTGACATTTAATCCTAGTAAAAAGTCCCTGTCTTCGGTCAGTTAGGATCACCACTTTATTTTAAGAATGTGACATGTCAGAATAATAATAGAGAGAATGATTTATTTCATCTTTTATTTCTTTCATCACTTTCCCAGTGGGACTGGCGTTTACATACACTCTGTTAGTATTTGGTAGCATTGCCTTTAAATTGTTTAACTTTGGTAAAACTTTTGGAGTAGCCTTCTACAAGCTTCCCACAATAAGTTGGGTAAATTTTGGCCCATTCCTCCTGACAGAGCTGGTGTAACTGAGTCAGGTTTGTAGGCCTCCTTGCTCGCACAAGCTTTTTCAGTTCTGCCCACACATTTTCGATGGGATTGAGGTCAGGGCTTTGTGATGGCCACTCCAATACCTTGACTTTGTTGTCTTTAAGCCATTTTGCCACAACTTTGGAAGTATGTATGAAGTCATTGTCCATTTGGAAGACCCATTTGTGACCAAGCTTTAACTTCCTGACTGATGTCTTGAGATGTTGCTTCAATATATCCACATAATTTAGCTTCTCATGATGACATCTATTTTGTGAAGTGGACCATACCTCCTGCAGCAAAGCACCCCCACAACATGACGCTGCCACCCCCGTGCTTCACGGTTGGGATGGTGTTCTTCGGCCTGCAAGCCTCCCTTTTTCCTCCAAACATAACAATGGTCATTATGGCCAAACAGTTCTATTTTTGTTTCATCAGACCAGAGGATATTTCTCAAAATCGTACGACCTTTGTCCCCATGTGCAGTTGCAAAGCGTAGTCTGGATTTTTTATGGCGGTTTTGGAGCAGTGGCTTCTTTCTTTCTGAGCGGCCTTTCAGGTTGTCGATAAAGGACTCGTTTTACTGTGGATATAGATACTTTTGTACCGTTTCCTCCAGCATCTTTACAAGGTCCTTTGCTGTTGTTAAGGGATTGATTGGCACTTTTCGCACCAAAGTACGTTCATCTCTAAGAGACAGAACAGCCGTTTGATGGCTGCTTGGTCCAATGGTGTTTATACTTGCGTTCTATTGTTTGCACAGATTAACGTGGTACCTTCAGGCATTTGGAAATTGCTCCCAAGGTTGAACCAGACTTGTGGAGGTCTACAATTTTTTTCTGAGGTCTTGGCTGATTTCATTTGATTTTCCCATGATGTCAAGCAAAGAGGCACTGAGTTTGAAGGTAGGCCTTGGAATACATCCACAGGTACACCTTCAGTTGACTCAAATTATGTCAATTAGCCTATCAGAACCTTCTAAAGCCATGACATAATTTCCTGACATTTTACAAGCTGTTTAAGGGGACTATCAACTTAGTGTATATAAACTTCTGTCCCACTAGAATTGTGATACAGTGAATTATAAGTGAAATAATCTGTCTGTAAACAATTGTTGGAAAAATTACTTGTGTCATGCACAAAAAAATGCCAAAACTATAGTTTGTTAACAAGAAATTTGTGGAATGGTTGAACAACGAGTGTATGTAAGTGTATGTAAACTTCCGACTTTAACTGCATGAATCAATAGGACCCAGGAAGTGATTCAGTTCCATTTCCATGTTGTTATATGAAATGTGGGCCTGATAAAGTTGATTATTTCTTGGCATGGAAATACAGTGATTCACACACAGAGAACTTCAACAGAGCACCTTCACACCTGAGAACTTTAAACAGCTCTTCTCAGCACAGAACCCAGTCAACAGGAAGTGGTTTTCAGTTTCTTGTCACAGTCACTCACACTTTAAAAGGGAGCTACACCCCCTGACCCTAACCATATATGTTTACCTCTCAAAGTCATGAAAAACTGTTTAGACACACCTGTCTATAATGTTTAGTCATTGTGTCTAATTTCAGCACTTACAAAATGTGTTAGAAATAGGCAATATCTCATTCCCATAACAAAGTCAGACATTTAAAGCTGAGCTAGATTATGGCTCATGAGAATAGCCTTATACCTATAGACAGGCAAAGATAGTTTTTCACACTGTCATTGAAATTCTTATTAATGTTGGTAGGAATAGCTAATTTAAGCAACTCAATGTACACTACCAGTCAAAGTTTGGACACAACAACTCATTCAAGGGTTTTTCTTTATTTTTAGCATTTTCTACATTATAGAATAATAGTGAAGACATCAGAACTATGCAATAACACATATGGAATCATGTAGTAACCAAAAAGGTTTTAAACAATCTAAATATATTTTAGATGTTCAATTCTTAAAAGTAGCCACGCTTTGCCTTGATTACATTTTTGCATACTCTTGGCATTCTCTCAACCAGCTTCACCTGGAATGCTTTTCCTCCAACAAGTTGAAGGAGTTGCCAAATATGCTGAGCACTTGTTGGCTGCTTTTCCTTCACTCTGTGGTCCAGCTCATCCCAAACCTTCTCATTTGGGTTGAGGTCCTGTGATTTTGGAGGCCAGGTCATCTGATGCAGCACTCCATCACTCTCCTTCTTGGTCAAATAGCACGTACACAGCCTGGAGGTGTGTTGGGTCATTGTCCTATTGAAAAACAAATGATAGTCCTACTAAGCGCAAACCAGATGTGAGACTGTCACGCCCTGGCCTTAGTTATCTTTTTTTTCTTTATTATTTTGGTTAGGCCAGGGTGTGACATGGGTGATTTATTGTGTTCGTCTTGTCTAGGGGTTTTAGTAGATTAATGGGGTTGTGTTCAGTTTAGTTGTCTAGGTAAGTCTATGTTTGCCTAGAGTGGTTCTCAAACAGAGGCAGGTGTTTATTGTTGTCTCTGATTGGGAACCATATTTAGACAGCCATATTCTTTGGGTATTTTGTGGGTGATTGTTTCCTATCTTTGTGTTTTATGCACCAGTTAGGACTGTTGCGGTTTTCACGTTTATTGTTTTTGTAGTTTGTTCATGTTTTGAGTTTTCTTATTAAAAAACAATGAACTATAACCACGCTGCGTTTTGGTCTGCCTCTCCTTCCAAGGAAGAAAGCCGTGACACTTGATACCATTTCAAAGAAACACTTTGAAGTTTGTGTAAATGGGAAATTAATGTAGGAGAATATAACACATTAGATCTGGTAAAAGATAATACAAACTTTTGCAAGAAAATAGTAAAAATAAAGAAAAACCCTGGAATTAGTAGGTTTGTCCAAACATTTGACTGGTACTGTATATATATTTTTATTCAGAT
Source organism: Oncorhynchus mykiss (assembly GCF_013265735.2). Classification (NCBI taxonomy): domain Eukaryota; kingdom Metazoa; phylum Chordata; class Actinopteri; order Salmoniformes; family Salmonidae; genus Oncorhynchus; species Oncorhynchus mykiss. The sequence goes on from NC_048573.1 coordinate 14,780,762, forward strand.
TTTTCAGAGGGTGCTGCAGCACCCTCAGCACCTCTACTTCCTACAGCTGTGGCTGCTGCAGCACCCTCATCACCTCTACTTCCTACAGCTGTGGCTGCTGCACCCTCATCACCTCTACTTCCTACAGCTGTGGCTGCTGCTTCACCCTCAGCACCTCTACTTCCTACAGCTGTGGCTGCTGCAGCACCCTCAGCACCTCTACTTCCTACAGCTGTGGCTGCTGCAGCACCCTCATCACCTCTACTTCCTACAGCTGTGGCTGCTGCAGCACCCTCAGCACCTCTACTTCCTACAGCTGTGGCTGCTGCAGCACCCTCAGCACCTCTACTTCCTACAGCTGTGGCTGCTGCTTCACCCTCAGCACTTCTACTTCCTACAGCTGTGGCTGCTGCAGCACCCTCAGCACCTCTACTTCCTACAGCTGTGGCTGCTGCAGCACCCTCATCACCTCTACTTCCTACAGCTGTGGCTGCTGCTTCACCCTCAGCACCTCTACTTCCTACAGCTGTGGCTGCTGCAGCCCCCTCATCACCTCTACTTCCTACAGCTGTGGCTGCTGCTTCACCCTCATCACCTCTACTTCCTACAGCTGTGGCTGCTGCTTCACCCTCAGCACCTCTACTTCCTACAGCTGTGGCTGCTGCTTCACCCTCAGCACCTCTACTTCCTACAGCTGTGGCTGCTGCAGCACCCTCAGCACCTCTACTTCCTACCGCTGTGGCTGCTGCTTCACCCTCAGCACCTCTACTTCCTACAGCTGTGGCTGCTGCTTCACCCTCAGCACCTCTACTTCCTACAGCTGTGGCTGCTGCTTCACCCTCAGCACCTCTACTTCCTACAGCTGTGGCTGCTGCTTCACCCTCAGCACCTCTACTTCCTACAGCTGTGGCTGCTGCAGCACCCTCATCACCTCTACTTCCTACAGCTGTGGCTGCTGCAGCACCCTCAGCACCTCTACTTCCTACAGCTGTGGCTGCTGCTTCACCCTCAGCACCTCTACTTCCTACAGCTGTGGCTGCTGCAGCACCCTCATCACCTCTACTTCCTACAGCTGTGGCTGCTGCTTCACCCTCAGCACCTCTACTTCCTACAGCTGTGGCTGCTGCTTCACCCTCAGCACCTCTACTTCCTACAGCTGTGGCTGCTGCAGCACCCTCATCACCTCTACTTCCTACAGCTGTGGCTGCTGCTTCACCCTCAGCACCTCTACTTCCTACAGCTGTGGCTGCTGCAGCACCCTCATCACCTCTACTTCCTACAGCTGTGGCTGCTGCAGCACCCTCAGCACCTCTACTTCCTACAGCTGTGGCTGCTGCTTCACCCTCAGCACCTCTACTTCCTACAGCTGTGGCTGCTGAAGCACCATAAATACATATTCTGGAAGTAGCTTTAAGATGTTGGATATTTCTACGTTTACGATAGCAAAAATTGGTGCTGAGAGTGGGGGTTCCATTTTTTAAACAACTAATTGACTGATGTTTGTTAATTTATCTGAATTCCATTTTGTTCTGTTTTTTTCTGCAAGTTTCTCTATAGATAAATCAGAGACAGCCTGAACTGTGCGATGAAGTAGGAAGTTGTAGTTTCCAACAGGACAAAATTCTACATAGTTTAGTGCATAAAACGTGGCAATTAACTACAGTGACCATAATCCATTGCGCATCTACTTGTCCAGTTGTGTTTCTTTTATGCCTGCTACAGAAGAGACAGAAGAATGCATGACCGTGAGGGGACATAGAGAGCAGCTGATGCTTTGCGAGCTGTCTGTACCTGAAAATACATGATCATAAAAGTATGCCCTATTAAAGAACTACAAAATAGCAATTTAGTCAGACAGCATAGGCAGCAGCTATAGAGATTAGATGAAATGGAATGAAGTAATAAAGCAATCAAATAAAAAACGTCATTTACACAAAACAACTGACATATTATTAAAGTTAAGTCATGTGAATAAATGATAAGCAGTAATGGACAGCCACTACCATCATGGGACCTATATTAATTGTTTATTTATTTATTAATTGTATTTTTATTTTTACAGTGTTCAACCCAAATAATCACAACTGAAATCCGTGATTATTTTTTAACAATCGAACCAAAACCCGAACAGATCTCAAAAAGCACTCATTGCTCAGCACCAGCAACAAGACTGTAGAGCACAGATCTGTGAAAAAATACTGTCAACCTCATTATTATCTGGCATTATCAATTAATTTGACACTTTACTTCAGCAAAGTGTGTCATAAGGAAGTCAACTTTGCACAACACAGAAGTCCCCCATTGAGTCATAAACAACTTCAAAGAGGACGGAGGAAGTAGTGAGGTGAGTAAATGCTACCGTTGTTTATTTAGTATTTGAGTCATTCAAAGTTGTCAGATCAGGGTAAGATACCAGATTTAATCTCCCACACTTCTAAATTGAACATTGTGTGGTTTTTACCTCCTTCTCCTTCTCTTCAGGCTGAGGTTCACATTACAGATAATTGCAAAGTTTTCAAGTGTTCTGACAGTTTGTTGTCTGTGTGGTTTTTGTTCATCTATCCTCGTGGAGTCATGCAATCCCCAAAAGTCCCCACAAGGATAGTAAAACAAGGACAACTCTCCCTCGTGGGGACATTTCCCACATCCCCACAAGGGAAAAGACAATTTAAGATTAAGGTTACAATTAGGATGAAGGGTTAGGTTTAGGGGTTAAGTTTAGGGTTACAATTAGGATGAAGGGTTAGGTTTAGGGTTTAAGGTTAATGTTAGTTCCCCACAAGGATAAAAAAAAACAAGTGTGTGTCTTCAATTTTCACAAGTATGTGCTTAGTACAAAACTCCAAAGACACATTAGAGAGAATATAGTAGATGGTTGATGTCAAAAAGTGATTTAATTTTTTTTTCTGTCTCCTGTGTTTGACTTGTTAATGTTCTCACAATATTGAGTGTGTGCTTATGTAACTTGATAGTGCAGCTGTTTCTTTGAAGTGAAGCACATGTTTGAAATAATAAGTGATGGCCTGGTGATTGATGTGTCACGTAGTGACCTTGTTGAACTTAAAGAAAATGTGTTTGAAAAAAAGTAATTTCCGGGTAGGTCTGCCTGAGTATTAGCATGTCTTAGACTTGTCCTGTGAACACTACGAGCGAGAAGAAACCTCATGAGAGATAAACCACAGAAAACTACAGAAAAATGTCTGCTAGACCTATTCTAGGTGAATTGTGTCCTTCATGTTTGTTTTAATGGTGGGATTGATATGAGTGAGGGCCATATGGGTTACATTTTCCAACCGGACGATTCAACGGTGAAGATTTTCACACACAGCTGCCTCAACATCCTATTCCAGCCCAAAAATGGGAGATTTTTCTCACGTGTTTACAACAAAAGAAAACATGTATTGTGTAGTGACGTGTAACAATAACAGTTCTGATCCATATTAAGGTTTAGCAATAAACATCAGTGTTATAGTTTAATATTTTATATTGTATAGTATAACGTTAATCATTTGTATACTATGCTTAAATTAATGCAGTAAAGTTTTTGAAGAAAATAAAAGGTTTGAAAGAAAATTGTATTGTCCCTCTGTCTGGACAAAAACAATAATTACACATATAAACATTTATTGAGCATTACAGTGTTGTATTGTGTAATAATAATATGTAGGATTTATATTTATTTATTTGATTTATTTCACCTTTATTTAACCAGGTAGGCTAGTTGAGAACCATTTCTCATTTACAACTGCGACCTGGCCAAGATAAAGCATAGCAGTGTGAACAGACAACAACACAGAGTTACACATGGAGTAAACAATTAACAAGTCAATAACACAGTAGAAAAAAAGAGAGTCTATATACATTGTGTGCAAAAGGCATAAGGAGGTAGGCGAATAATTACAATTTAGCAGATTAACACTGGAGTGATAAATGATCAGATGGTCATGTACAGGTAGAGATACTGTTGTGCAAAAGAGCAGAAAAGTAAATAAATATAAACAGTATGGGGATGAGGTAGGTAAAAATGGGTGGGCTATTTACCGATGGACTATGTACAGCTGCAGCGATCGGTAAGCTGCTCAGATAGCAGATGTTTGAAGTTGGTGAGGGAGATAAAAGTCTCCAACTTCAGCGATTTTTGCAATTTGTTCCAGTCACAGGCAGCAGAGAACTGGAACGAAAGGCGGCCAAATGAGGTGTTGGCTTTAGGGATGATCAGTGAGATACACCTGCTATCAAGGTTTAGAAAAAAAACGCTTTAGTTGAATAGTTTTTTATTGCATAGTAAACTTTGAATAATTGTAAATGTATGTTTAAATCTGTCGTACAAATCCTTCGTTCTGCCCCTGAACAGGCAGTTAACCCACTGTTCCTAGGCCGTCATTGAAAATAAGAATTTGTTCTTAACTGACTTGCCTAGTTAAATAAAGATTTTAAAAAATCCCAAAAGACTGTTTGGGGTTTAATTCCACATCTGCTTGCATTGCTTGGGAGTGTATTAGCATGGCATTAGACAACGTAAATAATAGAATTGAAGTAAAATAAAAATGAACACTATTATCCCAAATTGAGATGTGAATAAAAATCTTTCAGAATGTACCTGTTTTCAGTACAGAATGACATGTATACCGATTATATTGCAAGGTTTTGTGTTTTGTCTTAATGATTGTTCTTTAGTAAATAGGAAACTCAAAAGTGTGTAAGTCTGAGAAACATGAACTAGATGGTTGTTTTATGTTTGTGAAACCTTGACATTTCTGGGTATGTCTCACCTGTAACAAATAATAATAATCATGATAATAAAAAGAATAATGTTATATTTTTATAATAATACATCTGTCAATCACCCAAATGTGTTTCTTAAAACCCTTTTTTTGCATCGGCATTTGTCACAAAGTGTTTTACACATATCCAGCCATATCCAGCCATATCCAGCCTAAAAACCTAACCTAACCTAAGACTAATCAATGAATATGCTGAAGCACAGCATCTAGTAAACACTCCCTATAAGTCATAAACTAGGATTAAACATAGAGGGTAACAACGCTCCGAGAGCTGTGCTGGGTGCACATTTAAGAGAACATGTGCCCCTTATTGTTATTCAAGATGTTCCAATAGATGACCCGCAGGGTCAGATATTAACCAGGGTGGCTATAGAGTGGGAAAAAATTCAACACTCAGGAGTTAATGTCTTGTAATTTGTATTTTATCAGCGAGAGAGAGAGAAGTTTTTTTTCACTTTTGTATATTATCTACTTCACTTGCTAAGGCAATGTTAACATATGTTTCCCATGCCAATAAAGCCCATTGAATTGAATTTAATTGAGACAGAGAGAGAGAGAGAGATAATCTATTACATAAAGTTATCGCAGATGCACACTATATAACACATTATATGAATTTGATGTCATTGTCTATTTTTTACTTTGGTATACATTGAAGGAGGTAGTCGAAAGAGAGAGCGAGACAGTAGTATTACACAATTACATAATAGATCATCACACCCACAGACATAGCTTCAATGTTGGTCATAGTTTCTTATCATCGTTTGATCATAGTTTGTCATAGTTTCTAATCATAGTTTCCAATCATAGTTTCTAGTCAGAGTAGTTTTGACACGATAAGAGAGTCAAATAGAACCCAAGAGGGCAGAAGCTATTGTCTACAAACAGTATGAATACAAACAACGGCTACTGCTGAATAGATAAATAGCCTTCATATAAAAATAAAAACATACATGTCAACAAAAACAATGAATACAAATGTCTTGTATAATATATATCTATATCCAAACATCATGTTTGAATATCCAATTAATCTTCAAAAAGCTCCATGAGGAAGAAAGGATTCCCAGATGATCTTTTAGATGTTCTGACTTCAGGACATTCTGGGCTGATGGCTGTTGGAGTGGGGAGTGGCAGTTGAGTGAGCTAGGGACTTTTGAGGCCCTGCCTCTGGGAGCCTGTCAGCTTGTGACATGATGAGAGAGAAAGAGAGAGATGGCCTACCTGCAAAATATTTTGTGCTTCAAACATAATTATATTTGAAGAGTTTTTGACCAATCAGGGGCCAAATCTCAAACACTCATAATTTTTTTTATTGTCGACACTAAAGAAAGGGAATTTGGTCATAAAAATGGTTTTTGATAAGTTATAAGCACGAAAAATAAAGATGCTTACATCGATATGTGACATCGATATAAAAGCCTTATTCATATTGGAAATTCAACTCACCTTGCTCCATGAGGAAGAAAGGATTCAAGGAGTCTCTTTAGATGTCTTCAGGGCTTCTGTCTGGGTCTTTTCTTGGTTGACTGAGACATCCAATGGATGCTCTTTTATGGGGGTAAAATTGATCTGTTTAGGTCATCAGTAAAAGGGGACATCTTAAAGAGTAGAATTCCTATTTTCTATTTTTTATTGACTGAGTAATCTCAAAGTATAAAAACAGAACAAGGAAGTTGTTGACATGATCGCCTAAAACGTTTGGAAATGTGGGATAAGCCTTTCCAAACTAGATAAAAATGTCATTAAATATAAGAACAAACTACAAATTCTTATTTTCAATGACAGCCTGAGAACAGTGCCTTAACTGCCTTGTTCAGGGGCAGAACGACAGATTTTTACCTTGTCAGCTCGGGGATTCGATTTGGCAACCGTTCGGTTGCTAGTCCAACTCTCTAACCACTAGGCTACCTGCCACCCCATGAGAGTGAGAGAATGTGCTGTACATATACTTTCTTTCTTTCATCACATTCACAGTGGGTCAGAAGTTGACATGCACTCAATTAGTATTTGGTAGTATTTGCCTTTAAATGGTTTAATTTGGGTCAAACATTTTGGGTAGCCTTCCACAAGCTTGCCTCAATAATTTGGGTCAATTCCTCCTGACAGAGCTGGTGTAACTGAGTCAGGTGGGTAGGCCTCCTTGCTCGAACAAGCTTTTTCAGTTCTGCCAACACATTTTCTATAGGATTGAGGTCAGGGCTTTGTGATGGCCACTCCAAAACCTTGACTTTGTTGTCTTTAAGCCATTTTGCCACAACTTTGGAAGTATGCTTGGATTTACAATTGTACTTCTGAGGTCTTGGCTGATTTCTTTTGATTTTCCCAGGATGGCAAGCAAAGAGGCACTGAGTTTGAAGGTAGGCCTTGAAATACATCCACAGGTACACCTCCAATTGACTCATTTTCCCACACTCTACCCCACCCAGGTGCATATTGGGGGAGGAACACAACAAATAAATAGCTTTGCATGTGTGGCTCCTTACCACAGTCAATCAGAATTGCAAACATAATCTCTGCTCAGAGGGCCTTAGAAATAAGAGTAAAGATAGTGTGGATGGAGCGTCTTCGGAGTCTGATGTTGAGTTGGAAGAAGAGGATGAAACTGACCCTCAGCCAGCCCCAGGACCAGCGCATCAGCAGCCAGCCTGAGGACCAGCATGTCAGAAACCAGCTCATCAGCAGCCTGCAGGAGGAGAAATATGGATGTCAACAAATTGTGAAATGTAATGGTCTTCTTGCCTAAGGAATGAGCCACCCAGCATGGCTGCCAATGTGATAAAGATGCAACCAGGATCGGATGGCGGTTACTTATGTTCAGGACATAAAGTCTTCTTTTGAACTGTTCATCCCAGACACCATCCAGAAAATCACTCTGGACTGCGCTAATTTGTAGGGAAGGTGTGTTTTTGGAGACATGCATACTTTGGGCTTCTTATCCTTGCTGGTGTTTTCAGATCCAATGGGGAACCCACAGAATCCCTGCGGGATGCAGAAGCTGGCAGAGAATAACAATGTCCCTGGAAAACTTCCACATTATTTTCAGGATTATCCACTTTGAGACACCAGACCGGCAGAGAGACAAGCTAGCTGCAATCAGGTCAGTGTGGGACATCTGGGTGGACCGCCTTCCCCTGTTCAACAACCCTGGGCCCAACACTACTGTTGATGAGCAGCTTATGCCATTAAGGGTCCACTGCCCCTTCAGGCAGTACATACCGTCAAAACCCCTAAAATATGGAATCAAGATCTAGACTGCCTGTGATGCTACATCCTCATTTGCGTGGAACTTGCAAGTGTGTACAGGGGATTCAGATGGAGGAGCCCCTGAGAAGAACCAAGGAATACAGGTTATCCTGGACATGACACAGGGACTCTGATGATTTTTACTTCTCACAAGCTGGGACAGGAGCTCCTCAGGAGGAAGCTGATGATGGTGGGAACAGTACAAAAACAAAGTCAGAGCTCTCTCCTCAGCTGGTGAATACAGGGAACAGGCCTATCAATTCCTCTAAGTTTGTGTTGACGGCCGACACGTCCCTAGTGTCCTATGTGCTAAAGAAAGGCAAAAATGTGGTACTCATGAGTACACTGCATAGGGATGGGATAATCTGTGGCCAGGAACATAAAGGATAAATACTTTAAAAAGTAAATTGTAAATGAACACGGTTTCATGTTTTAGCCTGGTTTGTTTTTGGTGTTTTATCCCTCGCTGAAAAACAGGTGCAACCTCTTCCTCTCTTTAGATACCTGGGCTGAAGTCCCTCCAAAGGACCAGTATGGGGTGGGAGGTGGCCTAGTGGTTAGAGCTTTGGACTAGTAACCGGAAGGTTGCAAGAATGAATCCGGAACTGACATGGTAAAAATCTGTCGTACTGCCCCTGAACAAGGCAGTTAACCCACTGTTTCTAGGCCGCCATTGAAAATAAGAATTTGTTCTTAATTGACTTGCCTAGTTAAATTTAAAAAATGGGTGGAAGGGAGGTTCAGTGTGTCTGACTGTAGCAGAACCACCTGAAGAACTTAGATGGAAGGTCAATAGTACTGTAACAGTTGATGATAAAGAGATCTCTCCAAAATACAAGTAGAAGGTGGATTATAATCCAGTGAACCACACATTGCCACCTATGAGATAAATTGGTAGGAGTCAACTATTATGTACAGATTAACAGTGCAGGGTGAGTTTTGTGCAGTTTTATTTCTGGTACAATCTGCTGCATGTTCCTGCTTACATGTAATATCTCATAATGTCTAAAGTCATGCAACATTCTTTCCCAACTCCACTGGTTCTTATAGAAGTTGTTTCCAGACCAGTCATGGAGGTGGTGTCTCTCTACTCAACTCTACTGCTGGACGTCCCAGTGAACTGTTCAGTTACAGCTACAGGTGTGTGGGTGTTGTCTGTCTGCGATGGAGGTCAGTGCACACTGTCACAGCAGTCTCTGTCCACACCAGAGTCAACATCACCATCTCCAGTGGCAGTGGCAGAACCCAGCTAGTACAGTGGATCTGGGCCGATTCTGGCTGAGAGTTGGGGAACTCGGCTGAGAGTCAGACTCAGCTGACGTCGGCAGTAGTACTTATGGCTAGGATGTGAGGATTGAGCTCGGGCCGATTCCGTTGTGAGTTATCTGTTCCTAATGTATTACTTTGCGCTTGGGTCGATTGGGACTACTCTCTGGCAGATGATTACACTGGATGCTTTATATAATTAACATTTCATTATTTATTTTTCCATATTTTGTCATTGTTCCTGTGATCAAAAAATGTAATTAACATTTACATTCAATTCTTTCAGAGTCCTGTTTAAGTAGTATTTAGAATGTTGATACTTTGTGCAAATTGATAATCATTAAAAACTTGGTGGATGGGTCCTCTAGGTGTCTTAGTGGTCTAAGACAATGTGCGATGCTGCAGATGCTGGTTTGATACCTTTGCTAGCCGTGACCGGGAGACCCATGTGAGGCAGTGCACAGTTGGCCCAGCGTCGTCTGGGTTAGGGGAGGGTTTGGCCGGCCGGGATGTCCTTGTCCCATTGCGCCACTCCTGTGGCATGCCAGGCGCAGGCACGCCGGCATGGTTGGCTATCGATCTTTGCCTCTCCCAAGGCCGTACAGGAGTTGCAGCGATGGGACAAGACAATTGGATATGACTAAAAGGGGGTAAGAAATAAAAACAATTGTAATTTTTTTTGTGGATGGGTATAATTTGTATAATAGTCATATTTTAAATTACCAAATCAGGTAATTTTGTATACATTTATTTACATTTGCACCGGGCAGCTTCTGGGGGGATTCTGATAAGATGCGGCCTGCTAAATTCCGGTAGACGGAAACGGCCTGATGTACTTGGGCCGATTCTGGGCAGTCCTTCATTTTGATTCTGGGCCGAGTCCGACACCCGCTTCCGGGCCGATTCAATCAGTTCCGGCCCCCCAGAAGAGGGCCGCTTTTGGGCCAATTCCTCATTGCTAGCTGGGAAATCACTTCGGTGCAGAGACCAGCTCACAACGCATGGAGGACATATGTAAGTCTAATTTACTAGCTTCCACCTTCTGTGTTTTAACATCACTGCAGTTATGTTGTTCTCCAGTAACATTTTCAACTACAGGTAGGTCTCTGTCAACCACTTATTTTGTTTAAATACATTTTTAAAGAATTATAATTTAAATAATTATAAAAAGGCTTCTACTTGGAGTCAAAAATTATAATTATAATTCTCCGAACAGGTCGTTGTTCCAGAAGTTGACAACCCAGTGAGCACTATACCAGAAAGACCAGAATCACAGAACACCCCTGGATCTGAGGTGACATCTATCTACGTTAGTGCTGGGAGACCAGCAGCAGCAGGGGAAGTCCACCACCTAGTGGACAAAGTGAGCACTTCACCAAAATAGAAGACTCAATCACAGTCCTCCCCAGCAACCAGCGGTACAAGAGCACCATCCAATGGAACATGCGACTCAAACAAACTCAATTTGTCTGTATGTTGATTAGCACAGTAAACATGATCCCAATTTTTCTTCAAGATGCTGGAAATTTGAAAAAGTAGATTGTGCTGATTTATCGGCATATTGAACCATGTTTAATTTATTTTATTCATATATATTTTTACACAGCTGCTACTCACTGTTTATTATCTATGCATCGTCACTTTACCCCTACCTAAATGTACATACTACCAATTTTGTTAATATATTTTATTTAACCTTTACTTAACTAAGGTCAGTTAAGAACAAATTCTTACCTACAATGATGGCCTACACCGGCCAAACCCAGACAACGCTGGGCCAATTGTGCGTCGGCCTATCACGGCCGGTTGTGATACAGCCTGAAATTACCTCGACTAACCTGCACAACTTGGTACCGGTACCCCCTGTATATAGTTATTTTATTATACAACTTTTTAAAACAAATTTACACATGGGAAAATTGTGAAGAAGAGAGCTGAAAAATACGAAAAAAATATGTTAAGGCTAAACCATACAATAGCAATAAAAAAATTGGTAAAATATCACAGCACACAATCAATCAATCAGGTAACCAATTAACCAATTAAGCAACCAATCAGTCATCTGAGTATATCATGTTTTTTCTGTAACAATTGTTCTGATATATACTGTACTGTATGTCTAATTATTAATAAGACGAGAAGACATATTTACAAATCTATTAACTTCTGTCACATCCAGCTGGTTGTATGAAGAACTACAGAAGTAAGACAGTCAATTATCAAATCAAATTTATTTATACAGCTACAGGAAGACAGGAAGATCACGTCAGTGACTCAACCCACTCAAGTGACGCACCCCTCCTATGGAAGGGAAGAGCACCAGTGGAAGAGCACCAGTAAGCCAGTGACTCAGCCCCTGTAATAGGGTTAGAGGCAGAGAATCCCAGTGGAGAGAGGGGAACCGGCCAGGCAAAGACAGCAAGGGCGGTTCGTTGCTCCAGAGCCTTTCCGTTCACCTTCACACTCCTGGGCCAGACTACACTCAATCATATGACCTACTGAAGAGATGAGTCTCCAGTAAAGACTTAAAGGTTGAGACTGAGTCTGCGTCAAACACAGCAAATTTTTAACATTTAGGTCATTCAATTTTTATTTATGTATTACTTCATGTCTAATTCCATCTATTAGACCTGCACATAGAAATACATATATAAAAACAGCTGAATGAATGAATCCCATTGTTACAAATACATCTGTAAAAACAGCTGAATTAATGAATCCCATTGTTACAAATAAATCTGTAAAAACAGCTGAATTAATGAATACCATTGTTACAAATACACCTGTAAAAACAACTGAATTAATGAATCCCATTGTTACAAATACATCTGTAAAAACAGCTGAATTAATGAATCCCATTGTTACAAATAGATCTGTAAAAACAACTGAATTAATGAAACCCATTGTTACAAATAAATCTGTAAAAACAGCTGAATTAATGAATCCCATTGTTACAAATACATCTGTAAAAACAGCTGAATTAATGAATCCCATTGTTACAAATAAATCTGTAAAAACAACTGAATTAATGAAACCCATTGTTACAAATAAATCTGTAAAAACAGCTGAATTAATGAATCCCATTGTTACAAATAAATCTGTAAAAACAACTGAATTAATGAATCCCATTGTTACAAATAAATCTGTAAAAACAACTGAATTAATGAATCCCAGTGTTACAAATAAATCTGTAAAAACAGCTGAATTAATGAATCCCATTGTTACAAATAAATCTGTAAAAACAGCTGAATTAATGAATCCCATTGTTACAAATAAATCTGTAAAAACAACTGAATTAATGAATCCCATTGTTACATATACATCTGTAAAAACAACTGAATTAATGAATCCCATTGTTACAAATAAATCTGTAAAAACAGCTGAATTAATGAATCCCATTGTTACATATACATCTGTAAAAACAACTGAATTAATGAATCCCATTGTTACAAATAAATCTGTAAAAACAGCTGAATTAATGAATCCCATTGTTACAAATAAATCTGTAAAAACAGCTGAATTAATGAATCCCATTGTTACAAATAAATCTGTAAATCAACTGAATAAAAAAATGTAATCCTATTGTTAGAAATACAACCTAGATACATTTTCCTGAATAGAAGGTTGAGATGACAGTCTAAACCTTACAGGCTAACCCATGCAGGCTAAACCATGCAGGCTTTCTAATACTACTGCATTGATCTGTATATCTAATTATTCACTAAAATGCACTAATTGTAGGTCACTGTGGACAAGACCGTTTGTTAATTGACTAAAATATCAAATTTTACAATGGAAAGCATATTTACCAATATAAATAAAAAAGTTACATCCATATCAGTAGGATCTGTCAGATCCAGCTGGCTATGTGGAGGAACTACACAGGTATGACATTCAATTATAGCTAAAAGCAGAAGTATTTGTTGTGTGGACACAAGCTCAAATGAAGGTAATACTCTGCATTAATCAAAATGACATATGACAAGCTCAGTCCAGCAATACATTCTTAGAAAAAAAGTGGCTATATATTGTCTGTCCCCATAGGAGAACCATTTGAAGTAGTGCTTTTGGTTCCAGGTAGAACCCTTTCAACAGAGATCTTCATCTACACGGAACCCAATAGTGTTCTACCTGGAGTCAAAAAGGCTTCTACTTGGAGTCAAAAATCGTTCTCCTATGGGGACACCCGAAAACCCCTTTTGGAACCTTTTCTTCTAAGAGTGTAGGTTTGGTCTGTGTCTAGAAAATGGGCCCTAAATACTTCCCAACAATACGGTGCCTTGTGCTGGTTACTCATTCAATACACTACATTTGGCTTCACTATAGAGTGCCTGCCCGACTTTCACAGACTGCACGACTCTCACAGATTCTCTTAGATGGTTCGACACATGGAAAGTCAAACCAACAATTTTTTTGTTTGTGGCAATTTTGACCAATTCGGACACAGTTTTCACTTTCACCTTTAGGCCCACAGTTATTTGGTTCGGCAAAGTCCCAGTACCTAGAAAAGGGAGAAGAGAACCTATTACTCCATACAGTATTCTTCAATTTGGCCCAGTATATAGCAACAAACTGCTCTAATTCTTCAATTTGGCCCAGTATATAGCAACAAACTGCTCTAATTCTTCAATTTGGCCCAGTATATAGCAACAAACTGCTCTAATTCTTCAATTTGGCCCAGTATATAGCAACAAACTGCTCTAATTCTTCAATTTGGCCCAGTATATAGCAACAAACTGCTCTAATTCTTCAATTTGGCCCAGTATATAGCAACAAACTGCTCTAATTCTTCAATTTGGCCCAGTATATAGCAACAAACTGCTCTAATTCTTCAATTTGAGGGGTGCCCCCCACCAAGTGCTGTTTTCTGCTCTCGCCATAGGTTATGGATGTGATTTAGATCTGGACTCTTCTTTGGCCACAAACAAACAAAACTACATTTGAGTTACAGATCAGCACTGTGTTTACCGATGACCAAATTAAGCATTCAATGAAAATAACACCCTCCCTACAATCAAACATGGGGGAGGTTTGCATCTCGTCCTGGGGGCCTTGAACATGTGCAAGGCATCATGAAATCAGCAGATTATCAAGGAGTTTTGAAGTCCAATGTTAAACCGTGTGTCCAAAAACTGGGTCTCCATTGAAGGTTGTGGGTCTTCCAGCAGGACTACGGCCTCAAACACACATCAAAAGCACCCAGAAATGGTTCAAGAAGAAACGCTGGACTGTTCTAAAGTGGCCAGCAATGAGTCCAGATCTGAATCACATCCAAAATTAATTGGCGATACCCTCCCAATTTTTTTAAATTGTCACCGGATAGGTGTAGTGAAATGTGTTGTTATACAGGGTCAGCTATAGTAGTACGCTGGAAATGAAGCTCAAAGGCTGTGTGTGCGTACGTGTGTGTGTGTGTGTGTGTGTGTGTGTGTGTGTGTGTGTGTGTAGATGTGTGAATGTATGCCTTAAAAACATCCTTACTTGATGTTCTCATTAAGAGTTGTACTGTCCATCCACACCCACAATCCCTCTTGCTTCTCATCTGTCAGTCCAATCCAGGGGCTGTGTTCATAAGGATCAATTCCCAGTGCTACCACTCTCTGTTTTATAAACTCCTATGGAGAAAACCACGTTAGTCAACCAATGGACCAAAGGTTCTCATCCTGATGTTCTCATACTATTCTATATAAAGTATATTTTTAACTTGAAGAGCAAGAACCCTGTCTGCTTTCCACTCAAGTCAACCAATGGAGACAGACATGCAAAACACAGAGAGACACTTAAAGAAGGCCGTATCCTAACTTGAAGTCTGCCCTTTATATGAGAGTCAAGTAGCAGTTAATTATACTAAATGACCAAAAGTATGTGGACACCTGCTCGTCAAACATCTCATTCCAAAATCATGGGCATTAATTTGGACTTGGTCCTCCCTTTGCTTCTATAATAGCCTCCACTCTTCTGGGAAGGCTTTCCACTAGATGTTGGAACATTGCTGTGGGGACTTACTTCCATTAAGCCACAAGAGCCTTAATGAGGTCAGGCACTGATGTTGGGCGATTAGGCCTGGCTTGCAGTCGACATTCCAATTCATCCCAAAGGTGTTCGATGGGGTTGAGGTTAGGGCTCTGAGCAGGCTTGTCAAGTTCTTCCACACCAATCTCGACAAACCATTTCTGTACGGACCTCACTTTGTGCATGGGGGCATTGACATACTGAAACAGGAAAGGGCCTTCCCCAAACTGTAGCCACAAAGTTGGAAGCACAAAATGGTTTACAATGTCATTGTATTCTGTAGCTTTAAGATTTCCCTTCACTGGAACTAAGGGGCCTAGCTCAAACCATGAAAAACAGCCCCAGATTTGACAGTTGGCACCGTGCATTGAGGCAGGTAGCGATCTCCTGGCATCCACCAAATTCGCATATTCGTCCGGACTGCTATGCGCTTCAACACTCTGCGGTCCTGTTCTGTGAGCTTGTGTGACCTACCACTTCGCGGCTGAGCCACTGTTGCTCCTAGACATTTCCACTTCACAATAACAGCAGTCACAGTTGACCAGGGCAGCCTTAGCAGGGCAAAAATGGAACTGACTTGTTGGAAAGGTGGCATCCTATGAAGGTGCCACGTTGAAAGTCTGAGCTCTTCAGTAAGGCCATTCAACTGCCAATGTTTGTCTATGGAGGTTGCATGGCTGTGTAATCGATTTTATACACCTGTCAGCAACGGGTGTGGCTGAAATAGACATATTGACTGACTTGAAGGGGTGTCCATGTCCTTTTGTATATATAGTGTACTACACCTCCAATCTTACCTGCTCCTGGTGACTCTCTATGATGACCAGGTGTCCTCCATCGTGGATGCAGGCGTACTGACTCTGTCCCCAGGTCATTTTTTCTTTAGAGAAGTAGTAACATGATCCATTGTAGAACTCCCAGCCAGGAGAACACAGCTGACTGGTATTACATCTCTTCTGATTCCCTGTAAAAGAGAGAGGAGAGACAAGAACACACAAGAAGACAAGAGACAATGAGATGCGATTTGTATTTGATGACTTACAGTACTACAGTATATACTATATTTATATGTATATCCAGGATATACAGTATAATACACTATAATATTCAGTACTATAGTATGTCCTATACTTATATGTATATCCAGTAAATACAGCATAATAATATAAGTACAATATAATACAGTATAATATTCAGAACTACAATATATGGCAGTATATTATAACTGTTCATGAGGCATCCACTTTAGTACTCTCATGCATGGGAGGAGGATAGAACTAACCTTGGATGGTTGCCAGGAGATCTTTGACCCTAGTAAGGTTGGCATTACAGTCTTGTAGCTCTGAGGATAACAGGTCTCTCTGGACTGAGAACAAAATAGATTGATATCTTATTAGAAGATTTTTCCTATCTTAATCTTTTCTTTTTATTGGCCAGTCTGAGATATGGCTTTTTCTTTGCAACTCTGCCTAGAAGGCCAGCATCCCGGAGTCGCCTCTTCACTGTTGACCTTGAGACTGGTGTTTGAGGGTACTATTTAATGAAGCTGCCAGTTGAGGACTTGTGTGGTGTCTGTTTCTCAAACTAGACACTCTAATGTACTTGTCCTCGTGCTCAGTTGGGCACCGGGGCCTCCCACTCCTCTTTCTATTCTGGTTAGAATCAGTTTGCGCTGTTCTGTGAAGGGAGTAATACACAGCGTTGTAAGAGATCTTCCGTTTCTTGGCAATTTCTCGCATGGCCTTCATTTCTCTGAACAAGAATAGACTGACGAGTTTCAGAGGAAAGGGTTTTGTTTCTGGCCATTTTGAGCCTGTAATCGAACCCACAAAGGCCGATGCTCCAGTTGAATAGTTTTCATCTGTGCTAACATAATTGCAAAAGGGTTTTCTAATGATCAATTATCCTTTTAAATTGTAAACTTGGACTATCTAACACAACGTGCCATTGGAACACAGGAGTGATGGTTGCTGATAATGGGCCTCTGTACGCCAATGTAGATATTCCATAAAAAAATCTGTAGTTTCCAGCTACAATAGTCATTTACAACATTAACAATGTCTACACTGTATTTCTGATCAATTTGAGGTTATGTTAATAATAGACACATTTTTTTCTAAGTAACGCCAAACGTTTGAACGGTAGTGTATATATTATTTAAAATATGCACAGTACCAGTCAAAAGTTTGGACACACCTACTCATTCAAGGGTTTATCTTTCATTTTTAAAATTTTCTACATTGTAGAATAATAGTAAAGAAATTAAAACTATGAAAAAACACATATGAAATCATGTCGTAACAAAAAAGTGTTAATCAAATCAAAATATATACATGTATTTTTTACACATATTTACCTTCATTATAAAACAACTGTTGAAATAAGGCCGTAATACAAAGGTATATATTTGACGAACAAAACATTTGAAGTACGAAATTGTCACGCCTGCTCCCGCTCCCCCACCCTGGCGCTCGAAGGCGCCAGGCTCCCCAGCATTACGCACTCCTGCCACCATCAGTACGCACACCTGCCTTTGCCCATTACGCGCATCAACGTATTATTGGACTCACCTGGACTCAATCACCTGTTTATTACCTCCCCTATATTTGTCAGTTCCCCATCTCTGTTCCCCCGCTGCTGCATTGATTGTCATTTGTTGCTGTTTCTGTCTTGCTCTTTGTCTGTTCCTAATTAAATGTCAACTCCCCGTACCTGCTTCTCGTCTCCAGCGTCGGTCCTTACACAAAATGACTTTCCAATACACTTCCCCACACTGATATGACTAGGTTTCCATTAGGGCCTCTGCTTCCTCATATACATTACAATGGTAGCACTTCACCACACTTATATGACTAGGTTTCCATTAGGGCCTCTGCTTCCTAATAGACATTACAATGGTAGCATATACAATATTCAAATAACATGTTTTTGGGAAGCAATACTGCTGTAAATGTAATCCTGACCTTGATAACATGGAACTTTGTACTGAAATGAGAAGCTTGAGTTAAATTGGGTTCAACTTCCACTTTTAAACTTCACATGAATACTGAATGAATATATGATATTAATAGGAGTGTTGTGGCAGGTCAGTTGAGTCCTGTTCTAGACTACCTACTTGTTACGTTGTGGGTCTCATTCTGTAGTCTCTTATAGCTGTCTTGCAGTTCATGCAGTTTCCCTGTTATTAAAAGCACATCATGTGGAGGAATAACATGAATTTATTTACATATCTAACCATACAGTAAGAAAGTAAACCTTGTACAAACAAGAATGATCTATTATCTAACAATAGACCTATTCAAGTGAAACAATATTTTCTTTATATATTACAGTGAAATGGCGGTATTTTAATCTGAGCCAGTCCCCCATTGACAAATTGCATCTTAATGATTCATATGAAGGATTCTCTCAAACATTTATATAAGGGGTTGATCATGGGAATCACCTGTTAGATTCTCTTTCATCTGGGCAAAGCGAGCCCCCTCAGCTTGAAGACTAGTCATGTTGGAAGCATCTGGAACAGAGACAATAAGACACGATGGAGGGTTGTGGTTTTTCTCTTGTGTTTGTCACTATCTTACCAATCTGAAATGTACTGGTCTGGGTTGGCTTGGATATTTTCTTTGCACATTGTCATTTTCAGCAGAGTTCCAGGCCAGCAACTATGGTGGATGCATAACTAGTCCAGCTCAGCTCAGTAGTGTAAAAGGGTTCAGTTGTGTAAAAGGGTTCAGTAGTGTAAAAGGGTTCCGTTGTGTAAAAGGGTTCAGTAATGTTAAAGGGTTCAGTAGTGTAAAAGGGTTCAGTAGTGTAAAAGGGTTCAGTAGTGTAAAAGGGTTCAGTTGTGTAAAAGGGCTCAGTAGTGTAAAAGGGTTCAGTAATGTTAAAGGGTTCAGCAGTGTAAAAGGGTTCAGTAGTGTAAAAGGGTTCAGAAGTGTAAAATGGTTCGGTAGTGTAAAAGGGTTCACTAGTGTAAAAGGGTTCAGTTGTGTAAAAGGGTTCACTAGTGTAAAAGGGTTCAGTAGTGTAAAAGGGTTCACTAGTGTAAAAGGGTTCAGTTGTGTAAAAGGGTTCACTAGTGTAAAAGGGTTCAGTAGTGTAAAAGGGTTCAGTAGTGTACAAGGGTTCAGAAGTGTGAAAGGGTTCAGTAGTGTAAAGGGGTTCAGTAGTGTAAAATGGTTCAGTAGAATAAAAGGGTTCAGTAGTGTAAAAGGGTTCATCAGTGTAAAAGGTTCAGTAGTGTAAAAGGGTTCAGTAGTGTAAAAGGGTCAGGGTTCCGTATAATGGTTATATACTCACAGAGGATTCCCAGAGTGATCGCCAGGCCCAGCAGTAGAACACAGAGACACATCAGGGTCACCACGGGAACTCTCCCATACCCTCCCTCAGGGATTGTAGCCTTTGACCCCACTGGGGGAGTGGGGTCACTATTGCCATGGTCCCTTCCTGTAAAAGGAGTGGGTGTCAGAGATTAAAAGGTCATAAGGTTTGTTATATTCGGGGTAAACATTGAACATTGAGACATTAAAGACATGATAGATCAGACGCATAGTGAATACGAAATGGAAGAGACTGGGTTTTATGTCAGGAGGTGGTGGGTCTCTGCAGAAAGACAGAAGGCTTTGGAATGTGTTGGGTGGACGGGAGGAGACCACTGGATTGCTATAGGGGAAGCGGATGGACATCTGTGTATTAGGCGAAGGAGGAGTTGAGGTCAGGAGGTCAGGTCAGATCCCCTGAAGGAAGTAATAAGGGTTTATTATCCTAGTACCCTCTTCCCGTGGAACCATAAGATGTAAGGATTGGAGAGAAGGAGGAGTGTCCAAAGTGGAGTATATATACTTGTGTGACTTGTCTGAATTACAGCTGTAACGACCCTTTGGGAAGAATTAAACTTGGTTAAAGTTTCTCTGGTGTCTGTGAGTTATTTACTCTGAAAATTAGAGTTAATTAAGGGGTACTTAATGTAACCCTTAGCTAACTGTAACACAAATACATCTCACCTTTCCCAGGATCCTTCTGCTCACTAGCTCTACCTCCCGGTCTTTTAACCTCAGAGTATGTGATATCCTCTTCACGTTCGGCTACTCCTATGGTTACAGAGAGAGAGATGAAGAAAGAGATCATTTTTTTCACTTATTTTATACACATTCTCATACATATTATACATATTGCACCCCATGCGTGATTATATTGTTTCCCTAAAACCAACCCCATGGTGATTACCACCTATTAGAATTGTACCATTCTAGTTCCTCTCTCACAATTCACTATCTCAACATTCTATTAGAATTGTACCATTCTAGGGCCTCCCGGGTGGCGCAGTGGTTAAGGGCGCTGTACTGCTGTGCCATCAGAGTCCTGGGTTCGCGCCCAGGCTCTGTCGTAACCGGCCGCGACCGGGAGGTCCGTGGGGCGAAGCACAATTGGCCTAGCGTTGCCCGGGTTAGGGAGGGCTTGTCTCATCGCGCACCAGCGACTCTTGTGGCGGGCTGGGCGCAGTGTACGCTAGCCAAGGTGGCCAGGTGCACGGTGTTTCCTCCGGCGCATTGGTGCGGCTGGCTTCCGGGTTGGATGTGCGCTGTGTTAAAGAAGCAGCGGCTTGGTTGGTTGTGTATCGGAGGACGCATGACTTTCAACCTTCGTCTCTCCTGAGCCCGTACGGGAGTTGTAGCGATGAGACAAGATAGTAGCTACTACACAATTGGATACTACGAAATTGGGGAGAAAAAGGGGTAAAATTCAAAAAAAAAAAAAAAAAGAAT
Organism: Oncorhynchus mykiss; assembly: GCF_013265735.2. Taxonomy (NCBI): domain Eukaryota; kingdom Metazoa; phylum Chordata; class Actinopteri; order Salmoniformes; family Salmonidae; genus Oncorhynchus; species Oncorhynchus mykiss. The sequence goes on from NC_048573.1 coordinate 14,801,814, forward strand.
TGTACCTAGTTCCTCTCTCACAATCCACTATCTCAACATTCTATTAGAATTGTACCATTCTAGTTCCTCTCTCACAATTTACTATTTCAACATTCTATTAGAAATGCAGTGTTCCCCTTTCACAATCAACTCTAACCACTGTTCACTGTTCTCTCTCAATCAACGATCTCAGCATTCTATTCTATACCGTACTCATTCCGCTCTCACAATCCGCTATCTCAATATTATTTTAGAAATATACCATTCTAGTACCTCTCTTACAATTCACTATTAGAACATTATATTAGAAAGATATCACTCTAGTTCTTCTTTAACAAACCACTATCTCCGCATTATTTCCTTTGAAATAAGTTACAGTCCCTTGACAGTCCCAACATGCAAATCACTTTATTAACTGTTAGGGTCACTAACCAAACTATACAATGTCTAATATTCTAATATTCTAATTCAACATATCTGAAGAAAAGCTGACATATTGTTATGAGAAATGAGGAAACACTTTAGGCCATAAACCAAATGTTACCAAATGTTACAGGTTGATACTCTCTGTCTGTCTGTCTGTCTGTCTGTCTGTCTGTCTGTCTGTCTGTCTGTCTGTCTGGAAGATGGTTGACAGTGTGAAATCCAACAGATACGTCCAGAGTGTGAAAACTCATTTAGATGGAACTGTCATATTCTCATGCCCTTTATATTGCACAAATACTGTACATATCCTTCAAAATAGGATTGTCTGTGGAGAACCATTGTTGAGGCCGTGTGGAATGTATTCAAAAGGAAATGAACGTGTCTGAAAGTCATAAATAAAACACAAACATTGCACTATATATAACTATGCTATAGTACATTCTAAAATAGATGCCCAGTGACTCATACACTACCACATGTTAAACATATAGTACTAATTCATATTAATAAGTACAATTACAAAAACACTTCAGAAAAGTTCATGTTGATCCCAACCTATAGCCCCTGGGTTTACACAGTTAATGTTCATGACACAACCATACAGTAAATCATCATCACTATAATTATAACCAGTTAACAAGTCTATACAGCCTTCTTCTGTTACTAACTCCTTGTTGAATTATGACATCTCCACCCTCGTCCCCCAATGTGATGAAATGTTGAAAACGAATAAAGCGATATAAATGAGAGAGAACTCACCATTAGAAACTGCACTTTCTGCTCCAGTATCTTGGTTCTGATGCCGAGTGAATGTAACATCGGAGTAGATGATTTCACCAGACATCATCACAGCTCTAAGTTCTCTTTCAGAGTGGGGACCAGAAGAGGAAGAAGGCCCTCATCACACACACTCACTCATTTAAATCCCACAAACACTCACACACTCAACCACACACACACTGGCAGTGCACAACAACAACTGTTATGGAATACACAGGATGTTATGCAAATAACATTCAGACACACACACACAAACATGTACGCACGAATGCCCGCACACACACTCACACGACCCAGGGGAATGATGAGGAACTGCAGTGGGGTAGGGAGGTGCAGTAAAAAACTCATATTCAGTTCCTATTTACCGCTGGGCTTCATTTGAATATGTGATAAACTAGAACGTCATTTGAGTATGTTGTAAACTAGCAACCCTGTCATTGATCTGTATTACTGATATCATTTCTAATGGCAGTTCCAAGACAGTTGGCTTGTCATACTCATACAAACATGGCCTGTGGAATTTACTGTAGGTAGGATTCTAGCTAGCTGTAAGTATATAGCGATATAAAATGTCATCTTTCAGATAAGTTTAATTCATGATAGATCGTTAAAGAAAGCCAGCAGATAATACATTATTTCTATAATCCTAATATATCATAGAACATCAGATATCATCAAATTATGTGTTACAATAATCATTTCATAATGACAGCTCCTTTCAATTTGACTCTTTTTGAGGGCTCTCTTGGAACTCCATACTGACAGCTGTGGAAACAACGGTTGTTTTCTGTAAATCTTTTTGTATAACTGGTGACAGTGACACTATTCTCATATTTACATACTGTCTCTGCAGCCTGTTGTCCAAGGCAGGTAAATGATGTGGTGAGGTGTATTCAGATGAGGTATTATGTCATTTGATCCTCTTTCAAGGTTTTAAAATGACCAACTATGAACCTATGTGTCTGACAAACGAAATTACTTCTACTACTACTACTGCTACTACCACCAATACCACCACCACCGCCACCACTACCACTACTACTACTACTACCAAGCATGTCCTACAATATATTTTACAAATATTACTGTTTCCCACTGTGTTATTCTAGCATGACTCAACAAAAAGAGAGATGCCTGTCAGTGCACCAATGTCATCTTACTGTTGTCAGATGAAAGAACTGTGATGTGTTACATGGAGAAGACATGTTGAGCTCTAGAACCATCTAACTGAAAATATACTGTCATCAGTTGTCCACATTACACTGATATGATACTGTCTGTGTATACTGTAGTGTACATCCAATCCCCTACATTCCACTAGGTGTCTCATCAGTCCCATTATTTACAATAATTATGTACATCATCAACAGTGGTAGAACAGTGGTAGAACCTCACTAACAGAGGGTAGTGAGGTCTGCACAACGCATCACCGGGGGCAAACTACCTGCCCTCCAGGACACCTACACCACCCGATGTCACAGGAAGGCCATAAAGATCATCAAGGACATCAACCACCCGAGCCACTGCCTGTTCACCCCGCTATCATCCAGAAGGCGTGGTCAGTACAGGTGCATCAAAGCTGGGACCGAGAGACTGAAAAACAGCTTCTATCTCAAGGCCATCAGACTGTTAAACAGCCACCACTAACACTGAGTGGCTGCTGCCAACACACTGACACTGACTCAACTCCAGCCACTTTAATAATGGGAATTGATGGGAAATGACGTAAATAGATCACTAGCCACTTTAAACAATGCTACCTTATATAATGTTACTTACCCTACATTATTCATCTCATATGCATACGTATATACTGTACTCTATATCACCGACTGTATCCTTATGTAATACATGTATCACTAGCCACTTTAAACTATGCCACTTTGTTTACATACTCATCTCATTTGTACATACTGTACTCGATACCATCTACTGTATCTTGCCTATGCTGCTCTGTACCATCACTCATTCATATATCCTTATGTACATATTCTTTATCCCCTTACACTGTGTACAAGACAGTAGTTTTGGAATTGTTAGTTAGATTACTTGTTATTACTGCATTGTCGGAACTAGAAGCACAAGCATTTCGCTACACTCGCATTAACATCTGCTAACCATGTGTATGTGACAAATAAAAATTTGATTTGATTTGATTTGATTTGATTTAGAAGCAGAAACTTAAGAACAAGCGAGATATCTCACTCGCTCCTTTTTTGTGCTTCATATACAGATCAGATCAGACCCAGCTGCAATCACATTGAACAATAGCAAAAGCTCAGGTTGCCCAGCCCGGGGGTGATACAATCTTCGGCAAAATCATTCGCAAGGAGATTCCTGCAAAAATATTATTTGAAGTTGAAGCACAGAACAATACAATATAAACTTCTGAAAATCAATACTTAATTTCTCTTTTCTTAAACCGTATAGAACATAAACATGAGCAAATACAATGTCGGGTGATCACGTGTCTATGGGAGAGCCACTCCTTAAAGCTGCAATATGTAACTTTTTGGGCAACCCGACCACATTCACATAGAACTGTGAGTTATGGCAGCATGAGTGAAGGATGCTTTGTTGCGATATAGGAAGCCAATTCTAGATTTATTTTTGGATTGGAGATGTTTAATGTGAGTCTGGAAGGAGAGTTTACAGTCTAACCAGACACCTAGGTATTTGTAGTTGTCCACATATTCTAAGTTAGAAACCGTCCAGAGTAGTGATGCTGGACGGGTTAGCAGGTGTGGGCAGGGATCGGTTGAATAGCATGCATTTAGTTTTCCCTGCATTTAAGAGCAGTTGGAGGCCAAGGAAAGAGAGTTGTATGGCATTGAAGCTCGTCTGGAGGGTTGTTAACACAGTTTCCAAAGAAGGGACAGAAGTATACAGAATGGTGTCGTCTGCGTAGAGGAGACTAGAGACTCACCAGCAGCAAGAGCAATATCATTGATGTATACAGAGAAGAGAGTCGGGCCGAGGATGGAACCCTGTGGCACCCCCATAGAGACTGCCAGAGGTCCGGACAACAGGCCCTCCGATTTGACACACTGATTTCTATCAGAGAAGTAGTTGGTAAACCAGGCAAGGCAATCATTTGAGAAACCAAGGCTGTCGAGTCTGCCAATAAGAATGTGATGATTGACAGAGTCGAAAGCCTTGGCCAGGTCGATGAATATGGCTGCACAGTAATGTCTCATATCGATGGCGGTTATGATGTCGTTTAGGACCTTGAGCGTGGCTGAGGTGCACCCATGACCAGCTCTGAAACCAGATTGCATAGTGGAGAAGGTACGGTGGGATTCGAAATGGTCGGTAATCTGTTTGTTAACTTGGCTTTCGAAGACCTTAGAAAGACAGGCTAGGGTAGATATAGGTCTGTAGCAGTTTGGGTCTAGAGTGTCTCCCCCTTTGAAGAGTAAGATGACCGCGGCAGCTTTCCAATCTTTGGGAATCTCAGACGATACGAAAGAGAGGTTGAACAGGCTAGTAATAGGGGCTGCAAGAATTTTGGCAGATAATTTTAGAAAGAGAGGGTCCAGATTGTCTAGCCCGGATGATTTGTAGGGGTCCAGATTTTGCAGCTCTTTCAGAACATCAGCTATCTGGATTTGAGTGAAGGAGAAATGGTGGGGGCTTTGACGGGTTGCTGTGGAGGGTGCCGGGCAGTTGACCGGGGTAGGAGTAGCCAGGTGGAAAGCATGGCCAGCCGTAGAGAAATGCTTATTGAAATTCTCAATTATAGTGGATTTATCGGTGGTGACAGTGTTTCCTAGTCTCGGAGCAGTGGGCAGCTGGGAGGAGGTGCTCTTATTCTCCATGGACTTTACAGTGTCCCAGAACTTTTTTGAGTTAGTACTATAGGATGCCAATTTCTGTTTGAAAAAGCTAGCCTTAGCTATCCTAACTGCCTTTGTATATTTGTTCCTAACTTCCCTGAAAAGTTGCATATCACAGGGGCTATTCGATGCTAATGCAGAACACCACAGGATGTTTTTGTGCTGGTCAAGGGCAGACAGGTCTGGAGTGAACCAAGGACTATATCTATTCCTAGTTCTACATTTTTTGAATGGGGCATGCTTATTTACGATGGTGAGGAAGGCACTTTTAAAGAATAGCCAGGCATCATCTACTGAAGGGATGAGGTCAATGTCATTCCAGGATACACCGGCCAGGTCAATTAGAAAGGCCTGCTCGCAGAAGTGTTTTAGGGAGCGCTTGACAGCGATGAGGTATGGTCGTTTGGTCGCAGACCCATTACAGATGTAGGCAATGAGGCAGTGATCACTGAGATCTTGATTGAAAACAGCAGAGGTGTATTTGGAGCGCAAGTTAGTTAGGATGACATCTTTGAGGGTGCCCATGTTTACAGATTTTGAGTTGTACCTGGTAGGTTCATTGATAATTTGTGTGAGATTGAGGGCATCAAGCTTGGATTGTAGGATGGCCGGGGTGTTAAGCATATCCCAGTTTAGGTCACCTAGTAGCACGAGCTCAGAAGATAGATGGGGGCAATCAATTCACATATGGTATCGAGGGCACAGCTGGGGGCAGAAGTACGTCTATAGCAAGCGGCAACAGTGAGAGACTTGTTTCTGGAAAGGTGCATTTTTAGAAGTAGAAGCTAGAATTGTTTGGGTACAGACTTGGATAGTAATACAGAACTCTGCAGGCTATCTTTGCAGTAGATCGCAACACCTCCCCCATTTGGCAGTTCTATCTTGGCGGAAAATGTTATAGTTAGCAATGGAGTTTTCAAGGTTTTTGGTGGTTTTCCTAAGCCACGATTCAGACACGGCTAAGACATCCGGGTTAGCAGAGTGTGCTAAAGCAGTGAGTAAAACAAACTTAGGGGGTAGGCTTCTAATGTTAACATACATGAAACTAAGGCTTTTACGGTTACAGAAGTCAACAAATGAGAGCAGCTCACACCCCTTGACTTTATCCACATTTTGTTGTGTTACAGCCTGAATTTAAAATGGATTAAATTGGTATTTTTTGTCATTGGCCTACACACAATCCTTAAAATGCCAAAGTGAAATTACGTTTTTCTAAAGATTTACAAATTAATAAAAATGAAATCTGAAATGTCTTATAAGTGTCTTATATATATGCCAATAAGTATTCAACCCCTTTTTTATTGCAAGCCTAAATAAACAATGGCGTAAATGTGCTTATCAATGACTTTTAATGTCTACCTCCTCTCTGTAACCCACACATACTGTCACGCCCTGATCTGTTTCACCTGTCTTTGTGCTTGTCTCCACCCCTCTCCAGGTGTTGCCCATCTTCCTCATTATCCCCATGTTTCTCTGTTTGTCTGTTGCCAGTTCGTCTTCACTTGCCAGGTCTTTCCAGCGTGTTTACCCGTCTACCTGATTTCTCAAGTTCTGTTTCCTAGTTTCCCCAGTTACGACCATTCTGCCTGCCCAGACCCCGAGCCTGCCTGCCGTTCTGTACCTGCCTGACTCTGACCCATTTAACAACCTCTGCCTGTCCAGACCCCAAGCCTGCCTGCTGTTCTGTACCTGCCTGACTCTGACCCATTTAACAACCTCTGCCTGCCCTGACCCCGAGCCTGCCTGCCGTTCTGTACCTGCCTGACTCTGACCCATTTAACAACCTCTGCCTGTCCAGACCACGAGCCTGCCTGCCGTTCTGTACCTGCCTGACTCTGACCCGTTTAACAACCTCTGCCTGTCCAGACCCCGAGCCTGCCTGCTGTTCTGTACCTGCCTGACTCTAACCCATTTAACAACCTCTGCCTGTCCAGACCCCGAGCCTGCCTGCTGTTCTGTACCTTATTGATTCTGCCCTGGATTACAGACCTCTGCCTGCCTTTGACCTGTCTTTTGCCTAACCCCTGTTCATGGCCAATAAACATCTGTGACTGTAACTGTCTGCATCTCGGTCTTATCCTGAGTTCTGATACATGCAATTATCTGTAAGGGAGGTTTTCCAATGCCTAGCAAAGAAGGGTACCTATTGGTAGATGGGTAAAAAAAAGCAGACATTGAATATCCCTTTGAGCATGGTGAAGCTACTAATTACACTTTGGATGGTGTATCTATACACCCAGTCACTACAAAGACACAAGCTTCCTTACTGTCTCAGTTGCCATACAGGAAGATAACTGCTCAGGGATTTCACCATGAGACCAATGGTGACTTTAAAACAGTTACAGAGTTTAATGGCTGTGACAGGAGAAAACTCAGGATGGATCAACAACATTGTTGTTACTCCACAATACTAACCTAAGTGACAAAGTGAAAAGAAGAAAGCCTGTACGGAATAAAAAATATTCCAAAACATGCATCCTATTTGCAACAAGGCACTAAAGTAATACTGTAAAACATGTGGCAAAGCAATTGACTTTTTGTCCACATTACTGAGTACCACTCTCCATATTTCCAAGCATAGTGGTGGCTGAATCATGTTTTCCTACCTCCTATACAGCACATGCTGATTATCGATTTTTCTACTGTATTATTGATTATATGTTTGTTTATTCCATGTGTAACTGTGTTGTTGTATGTGTGGAACTGCTTTGCTTTATCTTGGCTAGGTCGCAGTTGTAAATGAAAACTTGTTCTCAACTAGCCTACCTGGTTAAATAAAGGTGAAATAAAAAAATAAAATAAAAATGTTATGGGTATCCTTAACATGTTAATAATGACTGGGAGTTTTTCAGGATAAAAAAGAAACGGAATGGAGCTAAGCACAGGCTAAATCCTAGAGAAAAACCTGGTTCAGTCTGCTTTCCAGAGATTAATTCACCTTTCAGTAGGACAATAACCTAAAATACAATGCTAATCTACACTTAAGTTGCTTACCAAGAAGACAGTGAATGTTCCTGAGTGGCCGAGTAACAGTTTTTACATAAATCTACTTAGAAATCTATGGCAAGACCTTCAAATGGTTGTCTAACAACAATCCAGGTGCATAATCCAGGTGTGGAAACTATTAGGTATTTACCTAGAAAGTAAAACGTAATTCAAAAAAAAAATTGCCTCAAGGGTGCGAATATTTATGTAAATGAGATATTTCTGTATTTCTTTTTCATTAACTGTGTAAACATTTCGAAAAACATATTTTCACTTTGTCATTATGGGGTACTGTAGATGGGTGAGATGGGTGTAGATGGGTGAGAAAAAATAAATAAAATCCATTTTGAAGATAACACAGCAAAATGTGGAATAAGTGAAGGGGTATGACTACTTTCTGTAAACCCCTTGATGGTTGCTAGGCAGCGCCAGTTAACCATCCTCCTGCGAGTTCTTATCATTGAGGCATGTCACTTCTCCCATCTTTTAACATAGCCCACCACTAAGCATGCACTGTTTTCTTAACTATAAAAGGCATCCGCACCTTTTGGGGGGGGGGGGGTGGGGGGGTACTGTCATACCCTGACCGTAGTTATCTTTTGATTTCTTTATTATTTTGGTTAGGGCAGGGTGTGACGAGGGTGGTTGGTTTATTTTTATATTGTCTAGGTGTTTTTTTTCCTGTCTAGGGTTTTTGTATATCTAGGGGTGTTTGTTAGTCTAGGTTTATAGGTCTATGGTGGCCTGAATTGGTTCCCAATCAGACAGCTGTTTATCGTTGTCTCTGATTGGGATCCTATTTAGGTTGCCATTTTCCATTTTGGTTTTGTGGGTTATTGTCTCTGTGTAATTGCCTGTCAGCAATCGGTTTATATAGCGTCACGGTCGTTTTGTTCTTTCTTTATTAAAAGAAGTATGTATTCATATCACCTTGGTCTCATCAATACGACGAACGTGACATGGATATTATTCTGGATATGACTACTATATTATGCTGATGTTTATCCGACTACAGAAACAACAACCCCACCAGAGGTAGATTCAGTCTATTCTAAGGTGAAGCCACACACAGCCCCCTGTAAGACTAATAGCCATATGCTATTGACAGTTGTGCATGTGTAGGATCTTAATTTGACCAATTTGATCACAGAAGGAAAGTAATCCTGCAGCAAAAGGGAATCTGAACTATTGTGTGTGTAATGTATAATGTGTATAATGGACATTTTTGTAGGGCTTGTTACATTGGTAGTTAGGGAAAATCAAGTCTAAAATTCTAGAATCCTCTTTAATACAGTGTGATCAAATTAAGATCCTACACCTGTATTAAACTTATGGAACTAATGCTCTGATATCAAAGTATGCTGTACCTATTTAAAGTGTTTGTTGCTTTTTAAATTTGAGTAATTTAGCAGATGCTCTTATCCTGAGGGATTTACACGAGCAATTAGGGTTACATGCCTTGAGGTACAGACACATTTTTTCACTTATTCAGTTCGGGGATTCAAACCAGCAACATTTTGGTTGCTCCTAACCACGAGGCTAGCTGTTGCCCTAGATTCATTTATATATTTTATTGCAATAAATAGCAGCTAAAAACTGAGTTACAAAAGTACAAACAAACAAAAAACATCAACACATCTATAAATTGTGAGAGTAATGGAACTGGAAGAGATGATGAATGATCAGGGAAGCAGATTTGATTGTCTAATGATTCTATGAGCAGAGGAGGGAGCCGGTCAGAATAGAAAGACAGTCAGTGTCTGTAGCCTCAGCAGGGCACCATGCTGTCCCCTCATGTCCTCCGTGATCTGGGCTGGTGTTAGTTAGCTTAGCTGACTAGCCACTCCTCTCCACTAACTCTATGTAACTCCCACTTGGGTGATGCTATTTTGCTGCCATAAAGGCACTAGAAGAATAACATTAGCAGTCAGAGTAGCTTATCCACTAGTCCCAGCCATCTCCTCATGCAGTCCTCTCACTTCTTCTGCTTCTCTCCAAACCAGTGTTGTGGCTTTCTAATCCATACAACTCAAAAGTCTCCAAGCTAGCTAGTAAGCCAAAAAACTGGCACAGTCGAACTTAAAATTAAATTATTATTCACGGATTCTGAAAAAGCAATCAAAAAACAAAAAACTGATAGAAAAATTGCAATACGAAATTACTTGAAGGCCCAGCGCACTCGAAAACGTGATTTCCTGTGATATTTATATATACAGTACGTGTTATTACTGTATATCCACCCTATGAGGTTGGACTAATACTGTGAAATTGTGAAAATGATAATACCCTTTTAGTGTTAGATGTTTGAAAGGACTGCCTGATATTTGAGCCTGTTTTGGTGGTATGACGTTATGGCCTACCTGGTGACATCACCAATTTAGTTTCACCCTCCCCACTCAGACGACTAACAGTCAGTCCTACCAACATTGTTGCTTGGGAAATCACTCTTTGCTAAGAAACTATAAGGTACTTAATTGTTACCCATAAATTATTTGGTATTAAGATAAAATCAGTGACATTGGACCGTTAAAAAACAACTAAATATGATTATATGTAAAAATAAAACAAATAAAAAATTATGGGCGCGATCATCCATGGCTGCTATAGTGGTGCCATCATGGCAATTAAAGGACCTCACACTATACTTTAACATTAAACTACTGTTGTTCTAAAAACCATCACACACAAATGCCTTGTGTTTTTTAATTTTGAAATGTGGACATGCACGCCTATGATTGCAAAGGGGTCTTCCAAGAACATGATGGGGTCAACTTGGGGTCATGATAGGGGCTGCACCAAATGTTTGATGTATTATAATAATTGATTATGCTTATGTTATATTAATAGAAGGGGAAGGGCTATTTGACCCCTCCCCTACTACATTTCTAGGGTCCTGGACTACAGATTAGCAATATACATATTCATTATAAGGTTTAATATTGTTCCCCAGTTCATTTATAGTCTTTGCGTCTTTTAAGAACCAGTCTGAGAGATGTGAGTTATTGCAGTCAAAACAGGGTGAGAAAGCGCCTCAAGGCTAAAAGAGATTCATAGACACAGAACCCTGCAGGGGAGTGAAAGAGATAAAATACTAGTCAGACATACCACTATAAAGCAACTAGGAGAATGGAAGATTATTGCTGAGTCCTTAGAAAACACAAACTATTGTCTCTCCTGCAAGTTTGTAAAACTGTATGTGCATGGTCTTGGTTTCATGTGTAGAATGTTTTGACGTAGGCAGTTACATCACTAGGGGTTGACTGCAAGCATATTAAAAGCAACTTGGACTTTTCCTATTTTGCAGAACTCAGGAGAGACATCAGTTGTATGTTTGATCTTTGACTTCTGTCTACAGCTGTATTTTGATTAAAATTGTTATGATTTATAAGTGCACATTTTGAACATTCCTCATTTGTTAAGTAAATAACGATGCCCAGAGAAGTGGAACCAACAAACGCAAGGTCAGACTCATAAGATTGGGTGTGGTATCTACATGGAAATAGTATCAATATTATTATTGTGTTACATTCCATGTATAAATTACCTGACCAGGTCTTGCTAATAGCCTCATCATCCTACAGACGAGGTCACCGTGATTAATGACAGTGTCCCTTCATCGTTGGTAAGGCCACTGTTCCTGTTAGGGGATTTCTGTGTCTGTGTTTATATCCAACACAATCGCACACTAAATTAGTGCAAATATGTACTAAAAGTATTTCAGCAGATGTGTTTTTGTGCATTTTTGTGTGGCGCAATTCGTGTGAAAATAAATTTTGTGCGACTTGATTCATAGAAAAATACATTTTTTTGTGGGACAATCTTCGGAACAGTCTTTCGAAAGTTTTGGGAGCAATGCATTTTGGAAAATTATGTTCTACACTGCCTTTTTTTGTGTCCCATATTAATTTATATTAAAAAACAAATGTGTTAACAACCCAATATTGTTAATCAACCAGGTTGTCACCAAAATACTTATAATAGTAGACTTATGTTTTTAAATGTTTCATTATTAATATCAATACTGTTTTCTATGCTTGTTTTCGCTTAATATTTTATGAGGGTTGCCAGATTGGAGTAAAAAAAACTGTATTTGTCAGGTTTTTGTGTAGTATTGTAATTCGTAGAAAAAGACACATATTTTCGTGCAAATTCATTTGTAGGAAAAAACTTTTGTTGGGGGGCAAACTTCGGAACAGTCTTTTGAAAGTTATTAGATCAATGCATGATGGGCAATGGTGTTCTACACTGCTTTTTTTTTGTGTCCCACAAAAACAAACGTGTTAACACACCGATATAATTGTAATATAATAGTATCCTTGCGTTATTTTTTATTTTATTAATGCCAATACTGTTTTTTATGGTTGTTTTCACTTAACTTTGGGATTCTGGTGCACTTGTAGTAAGGAAGGCCCTTCTTTTGTAGTCAACATTCGGCCTACGCGATTTTCTTCATAACGCATTTCATATTCCGTGGAGCTTACATTACACAATTTTCTTACATGCATTGAGTACAAGTCTCCACTTTTTCATGTATGTTACACCATTTCGTTCATAGAAAATCCTACATCACATCAAATCAGAACAGGATGGATCAACAGTGACTCATAATTCTGGTTTGCATCCAAAAAAATGATAGTTTTTTTGTTTGTTGCTTCATAACACACTTCCATCATTTGTCTATCCATATGATGTGGATGTTGTCGGGTTATCAGATATATAAGCTTCAGTAACAAGCTAACAACATGGTTGTAATAACACTTTAAACAGGTAGTTTGTAAATGTGTAGAATGTGTTTGTTTTGGGTCAACACTGGTAAGTCAACTTATTTAAATTAGACAGTCACAGAGGATTTTCTACTGAATAACTGGTCAGCGCTTAGCACTTTCCATTCAGCTTCAGGCAACTTTGATCACAGCTGGAGTGACTAAGTCTGTCTGTCATGCTCATTGTTGCTTATCCATTGTTCACTAGAAGTATCAATGGAATTACACCCAACTCAAAGTGGAACAAAATAATGCTTCCCACCACTAGACCACATAACTAGACGTGAGCTGGACGTGGATCCAATGCTGCCACCAATGTAACTGAAGAAAGTTAAAGCTGCAACAGGGGCTCTAACCAGGGCTCATACACAGCAAAGTGAGCTCTAACAGCTATTGCCATCAAAGCCTAGTATTCATCTGGGCAGAGGCAGAAGGCCTACAATGATGGCATATGCCTTGTTCTAATAGCCTAAATATATACAGTGGATTTGGAAGGTATTCCCTTTTCCACGTTGTTAAATTACAGCCTTATTCTGAAATGGATTAAATATATTTTTTTCCTCATTAATCTTCACAAAATACCGCATTATGACAAAGAAAAATTAGGTTTTTAGAATGTTTGCAAATGTATTAAAAATAAGGGGGACTTTGTCAGTAAGTTAGGACCCATTTCCTCCTGAAAACGCACAAGTGGGCGGGTTTTTCATGTACCTCAGCCACACTGAGCAATGAGCATCGAAGATAACTCATGCAAACTCTTCTGCAGGCATGCAACACCTACATGCAAATTCACACACACAGAGTTCTGATACCATCAGCCTGATCAGCACAGTAACAGACCCCAAACACTGTCGTGGCTGAATCAGAATTAGTTAGGTAGCATTGATAAATAAGATGTTTTATCAATTTTCATAAGTATGCTTATGTGGGAAAAGTCACTTGGGCCCCGGAGAGGGGAGAGGTCAGGCTTGTCTTCATATGTGAATGTATCTTTTAAACCACATGAAGGGATGTTTGAGAGGGAATCAATTATCTCTTGGCTCCACAATGTCTGTGTGCTAGTCACTCCCTACTTTTCCCATTTGGTGGAAGACTATGGCAGTGTCTGGAACTATTGTATGTCCCCTCTGATGTTGCCCTTATTTTGACCTAGTATATGACCTAAGAGGCTCACTGTCATTTTTGATCTTGTCCAGGAGGAGGTGTATTTGAGATGGGAGTATCTAGAATTGACAATTGATATATGCCATTGGATGAGGTAATGGTTTGGTAGTATGTTGTACCAAGAACGAGATAAGAACTTAGTTTAGGAGACCAAACGGAACGATAATTTATAGCTAATGCTATCTGGCTATGGGATACTCCTCTTTCAAGTAAAAGGCACTTTGTGAAATTCCTATTATCTGTGGTTTGTCATGTCGACTAGGGGGTGGATCTTTGCTATAAAAGATCTCAGTTGCCATTTTGTAAACACTCTCAGATAATTCATTTATAGACACTGAACTGATCTGAGAGTCACAGGGCTATGGTGAAGCTCATATAATTAAAGATGGACTTTATAATATAACTCTGACTTGTGTGTGGTTTGCTCTCTCAATGTTTAGTAATACAGGAAATTACCACGACAACACACCCACTCCTCTTGGTCTAACTCTCAAGCTGAGTGAAAGGGGATTTTCAGAGAATGACTATAGAGTGTGACTTCCTTTTCAGCTAACATACAAAGCCGCCCTTCAACTAACACGACAAAGGCCCCCTTCTACTAGCTACCTGCCTCATCAAAATAAATATCTTCTCTAATCTCTCTTCTCTGTGTGTTTTGGTGAGTCTAGCAAGCTACTTGTCAGTCATAGAGAAAACAGACTTACAACTCCTAACAGAGATGTCTGGTGGTCCCCTCTCCTGCTTCTCCAAACAGGGAATACTCCTACTCTCTATCCTCCACCATGGTACGTTTTGTGTGGATTATTTACTTTCTCCTGCTCATGTTTTGTATCTATTAAATGTGCTTGCTTGCATGATAATGTCAGGAATACAGTTAAACAATTAACTTCTTTGTTGGTTTTTACATGGTGTGTTGAATGTACTGTAGTATGACTAGTCATCAGTGATTGTGTGTTAAAGTGATACTTGCATGACAAAGTTAGGAATACCGTTAGCTCTCTCTAACTTCTTGTTCGTTTTTTCGTGGTGTGTGATACCGTATATTGATGCTGCATGTTTTTAATGAAACACACTCACATATATTTGATGAGTGTCATTGGTGTGGTTGGGTCAGCAGCTCTTGCAGTGCTTCCAGAAAGCAAGATCTTATGATCCTGTGCTAGATGCATGTGATTCGTTTAATTAAAGGCGATACTGGATTGTATCCAATTATTGTTTATAAGTTGTCACTTACAACAACAAAAAAATAGGTAAATAATAAGACAAGGACAAGTACAGATATTTTATTTCTTACTTCATGACAGAGTTATTTCTTGTTTAACAATATATGATTGTAAACTTCCCCCTGCAGGCCAATCAAACCTTCTGCATCTTATTAATAACAATTTATAATGCAGTATATGGTTGTAGACTGCCATGTAATAATCCCCATTTCCCATGTGTACAGTGCATTGGGAAAGTATTCAGACCCCTTGACTTTTTCCAAATGTTGTTACATTACAGCCTTATTCTAAAAAACATAAATACCTAATGTACATGTGTTTTCAGACCCTTTGCTATGAGACTTGAAATTGAACTCAGGTGCATCCTGTTTCCATTGATCATCCTTGAGATATTTCTACAACTTGATTGGAGTTCACCTGTGGTAAATTCAATTGATTTGACATGCTTTGGAAAACCACACACCTGTCTATATAAGGTCCCACAGTTGACAGTGCATGTCAGAGTAAAAACCAAGCCATGAAGTTGAAGGAATTGTCTATATACCTCCGAGACAGGAGTGTGTTGAGGCACTGATCTGGGGAAGGGTACCAAAACATATCTGCAGCATTGAAGGTCCCCAAGAACACAGTGGCGTCCATCCTTCTGAAATGGAAGAAGTTTGGAACCACCAAGACTCTTCCTAGAGCTGGCCGCCCGTCCAAACTGAGCAATAGGGGAAGAAGGGCTTGGTCGGGGAGGTGACCAAGAACCCGATGGTCACTCTGACAGAGCTCCAGAGTTCCTATGTGAAGATTGGAGAATCTTCCGGAAGGACAACCATCTCTGCAGTACTCCACCAATCAGGCCTTTATGGTAGAGTAGCCAGATGGAAGCCACTCATCAGTAAAAGGCACATGAGAGCCCGGTTGGAGTTTGCCAAAAGGCAGCTAAATGACTCTCAGACCATTAGAAACAACATTCTCTGGTCTGATGAAACCTTTACATTTCAATTGCGCTATAAAGCACCTCTTCAGCGGTAAGGATTTAGTTTGGATTTTGAAAATGTGCCTCTAAAATGGCATTCTCATCACAAAGTCAGAATTACACGAGACTAATCTCTTGACAGACATTTGAAGCTAAGCTAGCCATCTTGAGGATTTGATCCTGGCTCTTGAGAATGGTCTTACACCTTTTAAAGAGAGGCAAAGATAGTATTTAATTCTCTCATTGAGTTTGTTGTTAATGTTGATTTAAAGGATGAACTTATTTAATAATCACTTAACTGTTTGGTAAACCTATAGACTTTAAACTGGTTTGTTTACAACAGATTATGTGAACTACATGGAAGTTGAATTGCGAATAGTTATAAGTGAACTGTGGGCAGCAGGTAGCCTAGTGGTTAGAGTGTTGGGCCAGCAACCGAAAGAGTGCTAGATCAAATCCCTGAGCTGACAAGGTAAAAATCAGTCGTTCTGCTCCTGAACAAGGCAATTCCTAGGCCGTCATTGTAAATAAGAATTTGTTTTTAACTAACTTGCCTAGTTAAATAAATACCCCCAAGACAATTTAACCTTTCAATAGCTGGGGGTAAGCTTTTTGTTTGTCTGTAAATTTCTCACTCATCATTATTCACGATTCATTCAGGATTATCCATAATCATTGCAGCATCTTCATTAATGTAGACGTGTTTAGAAACGTATTGTATTCTTATTTGCAATAAAAGTGACCCCAAAATAACACAATACATTATATACCATACATTTCTGTTTTGCACAAAATAATCTGAAACACAACCAAAACGAATAGCAAATGCATCCAACAGATTTGTAGAGTTACAAGCTTGTTGTAGTCATTGCATGCTATGAATATGGGACCAATTAACTTTGTACTTTTTTAATACACATACGTGAATTTGTCTGAATACTTTTGGTCTCCTGAAATAGCGGGACTATGCACAAAAAAAGTGTTGTTATTTCTAAATGGTTCACATGATGTGGATGAAAATACATTGAAATTAAAGCTTTACAGTCTGGAAGTTAACCTCATAATCATTGCTTGATTTCAAATCTGTCCTCTGCTGTCGTATTGCTCTCTTATATGTATTGCTATCCTACATCTTAAAGATAGTTCAAGTATGTGTATACTTGGTGTGTAAGTGTTAGAATGTTTCACCAGCTCCTCTGAGGTAATCCAACCATAACATTCATTTTATGATTGTTTAGTATACATCTCATGTATTCTATAATCTCATGACAGATCTCACTATTGACATTGAGTTCTTAAGGATCCGCTCTTACTTAGTATCTCTTAAGGATCTGCAATAGCATCGAATAGTCCCCGCGATATGCAACTGTTCAGGGAAGTCAGGAACCAATACACGCATTCAGTCAAGAAAGCAAAGGCCAGCTTTTTCAGGCAGAAATTTGCATCCTGTAGCTCTAACTCCCAAAAGTTCTGGGACTGTCAGGTGCGTGAATGAGGACCCAAAAGCGAATTAACAAAACAGAGTTTCTTTAATGACGAAACACACGTAGGCTCAGATGGACAGGCAGATTCCGACAGGACAGGACAAGGTTAGATGAACAGGCAGATTCCGACAGGACAGGACAAGGTTGCAGCAAACACGACGATAGTCTGGTTCAGGCATGAGTAACACAAACGAGAATCTGACAAAGACAGAAACAGGAACAGAGAGAGATATAGAGACCTAATCAGAGGGAAAAAGGGAACAGGTGGGAAAAGGGGTGAACGAGGTAGTTAGAGGAGACAAGGAACAGCTGGGGGAAAGAGGGGAAGAAAAGGTAACCTAATACGACCAGCAGAGGGAGACAGGGTGAAGAGTAAGAACAGGAACAGGACACAACATGACAATACATGACAGGGACACTGTAAAGTCCATGGACCCAAACTGTTACAGACCTATATCCATCCTGCCCTGCCTATCTAAGGTCTTCGAAAGCCAAGTCAACAAACAGGTCACTGACCATCTCGAATCCCACCGTACCTTCTCCGCTGTGCAATCTGGTTTCCGAGCCGGTCACGGGTGCACCTCAGCCACTCTCAAGGTACTAAAAGATATCATAACCGCCATCGATAAAAGACAGTACTGTGCAGCCGTCTTCATCGACCTGGCCAAGGCTTTCAACTCTGTCAATCACCATATTCTTATCGGCAGACTCAGTAGCCTCGGTTTTTCTAATGACTGCCTTGCCTGGTTCACCAACTACTTTGCAGACAGAGTTCAGTGTGTCAAATCGGAGGGCATGTTGTCAGGTCCTCTGGCAGTCTCTATGGGGGTGCCACAGGGTTCAATTCTCGGCCGACTCTTTTCTCTGTATATATCAATGATGTTGCTCTTGCTGCGGGCGATTCCCTGATCCACCTCTACGCAGATGACAACATTCTGTATACTTCCGGCCCTTCCTTGGACACTGTGCTATCTAACCTCCAAACGAGCTTCAATGCCATACAACACTCCTTCTGTGGCCTCCAACTGCTCTTAAACGCTAGTAAAACCAAATGCATGCTTTTCAACCGTTCGCTGCCTGCACCCGCACGCCCGACTAGCATCACCACCCTGGATGGTTCCGACCTAGAATATGTGGACATCTATAAGTACCTAGGTGTCTGGCTAGACTGTAAACTCTCCTTCCAGACTCATATCAAACATCTCCAATCTAAAATCAAATTTAGAGAAGGCTTTCTATTCCGCAACAAAGCCTCCTTCACTCACGCCGCCAAACTTACCCTAGTAAAACTGACTATCCTACCATTCCTCGACTTCGGCGATGTCATCTACAAAATAGCTTCCAACACTCTACTCAGCAAACTGGATGCAGTTTATCACAGTGCCATTTGTTTTGTTACGAAGGTCATCTACAAGTCCATGCTAGGTAAAGCTCCGCCTTATCTAAGTTTACTGGTCACAATGGCAACACCCACCCCTGGCACGCGCTCCAGCAGGTGTATCTCACCGATCATCCCTAAAGCTAACACCTCATTTGGCCGCCTTTCGTTCCAGTTCTCTGCTGCCTGTGACTGGAACGAATTGCAAAAATCGCTGAAGTTGGAGACTTATCTCCCTCACCAACTTCAAACACCTGCTATCTGAGCAGCTAACCAATCGCTGCAGCTGTACATAGTCTATCGGTAAATAGCCCACCCAATTTACCTACCTCATCGCCATACTGTTTATATTTATTTACTTTTCTGCTCTTTTGCACACCAGTATCTCTACCTGTACATGACCATCTGATCATGTATCACTCCAGTGTTAATCTGCAAAATTTTAATTATTCGCCTACCTCCTCATGCCTTTTGCACACAATGTATATAGACTCCCCTTTTTTTCTACTGTGTTATTGACTTGTTAATTGTTTACTCCATGTGTAACTCTGTGTTGTCTGTTCACACTGCTATGCTTTATCTTGGCCAGGTCGCAGTTGTAAATGAGAACTTGTTCTCAACTAGCCTACCTGGTTAAATAAAGGCAAAATAAAAATAAAATAATAAGGATCTGCCCCTTTTTTTAAATTTTAGCCTAAAATGGCCTTTCTGCCTTTTGTACCTACCTTTTAAGCATTGCAAAGATGATGGCACAAAAGAAATACAAAGAAATACTGTTTTCTCTTTGTATTATCTTCTACCAGATCTAATGTGTTATATTCTCCTACATTATTTTCACATTTCCCACAAACTTCTAAGTGTTTCCTTTCAAATGGTATCAAGAATATTCATATCCTTGCTTCAGGTCCTGAGCTACAGGCAGTTAGATTTGGGATTGTCATTTTAGACTAAAATTGAAAAAAAGGGACGGATCCTTATGAGACATTAAGTAAGAGTAGTCGGATTCAGTAACAGTAAGAAAAAGAAAAGAAAAGACAATCATATTAAAAGTAATGTGAGAATTGCGTTGTGGAAAGCTTTTATACTGATCAAAAATAGAACTACAAAATGTAAAGTGTTGGTCCTGAAATAAAAGATCCCAGAAATGTTCCATGCGAACAAAACGCTAATTTCTCTCAAATTATATACAAATTTGTTTACATCCCTGTTAGTGAGCATTTCTCCTTTGCCAATATAATCCATCCACCTGACAGGTGTGGCATATCAAGAAGCTGATTAAACCGCATGATCATTACACAGGTGCACCTTGTGCTGGGGGTAATAAAAGGTGACTTTAAAATGTGCAGTTTTGTCTCACATTTTGTCTCCACCAAAGCTGTTGCCAGATACTTTAATGTTCATTTCTCTACCATAAGCCACCTCAAATATAATTTTAGAGAATTTGGCTGCACGTCCAAACGGCCTCACAACCGCAGCCCAAGTCCTCCACATCCGGTGCTGAGGACTATTTCTGTCTGTAATAAAATGTATTTCAATTGACTGATTTCCTTAAATTAACTGTAACTCAGTAAAAACATGTATTTCTAGATTAACACTTATTAAGATTATCCCGATCTGAATAAACAGGTGCAAACTCAGAGCCCAGTGAACCTCTTCCTCTCTCTTTAGGGACCTGGGCTGATGTATATCCAAAGGACCAGTATGGCTTGAAGGGAGGTTCGGTGTGTCTGGCTGTTGCAAAACCACCTGAGGAACTTAAAGGATTTAGCTGGAAGGTCAATAGTACTGTAATAGTTGATGATAAAGAGATCTCTCCTAAATACAAGGAGAAGGTAGATTATAACCCAGTGAACCACACTCTGTGCATTAAGAATCTGACAGACACAGACAGTGGAATTTACATTGCAAATGCAAAGAAAAAAGATTGGACAGATTCAACGTCTTCATACAAACTTAAGGTGTTGGGTGAGTTTTGTGATTTGATGTGTTTTGGTAGCCTGCTATGTGTTTCTGCTTTGTTTCAAAAAGCTAATCTCCTTTAAAGTGTCTTCACCAGTCATACATGTAAAATGTATCTTTCTGAACTGTGTTGGTTGTTGTAGAAGCTGTTCCCATTCCAGCCATGCAGGTGACATACTACAACTCAAGTACAGGACTTTGTAACATCACAGTGAATTGTTCAGGCTGGATGTTTTCTGTCTGTGATGGAGGTCAGTGCCCACTGTACCAGGATTCTCTGTCAGTCTCTGAGGTCAACATCACTGTTTCCAGTGGTAATGGATTCATCCAGTGTATCGTCAACAATCATGTCAGTGCAGAGACCAAATCACAACGAATGAAGGACACATGTAGGTTTAATGAACTCCCTTCCACTTCCTGTGCATTCGCCTATCATTATAAAAAAATCAACAAAGTTTTAACACCATTCCAGATATATTTTTCTCCAGACAAAATGTGGATCATGCTGTTTTTGTGTGTATATGTGTGTTTGTGTATGTCATGTAAATGTGTATGTGTTTATGTGTGTGTGTGTGACATCTCAGGTATTGGTGAGAAGAAGGGGATCGCTGCAGCATCACTAGTTGGCATCATTGTGGGCATTGCTACCGGTGGATTATTCTTAGTTGGTGTAGGATGCATCATATCAACCAGAAGATGGCGATCCCCTAAAGAGAAACTGCCACTGAAGGTACCCTCTCTATGATGAATCTATGTTTAAACAACCGTAGAGGCTATTGATGCACCGGTGCATAAATTTAAGTAACATAATAATAAAATCCACATATAAATCTGTCAGGTTAAGCTAGAGAATCAGTTTTTTTTGCATGGGCTGCATCTCAATCAACAGCAGATGTGGAATGGCGCCATAGGCGGATGTGGTAGATTGAGATGCAGCCCATGCTACAGCAGTGTTTGTCAAACCAAAAGACATTCCTAAAATTGGTTGTCCCAGGAAAACGTTTGTAGTGTCTGAACGGTTTAGGCTACAAACTAGTGTGACCCCACTGAGGAAAGGGGAGATTTTGTTGTTCTCCATTTTGCTCTACGACCTGTTTGAAGGTAGCCAGTATCAATCAATCAAATGTATTTATAAATCCCTTTTTACATCAGCTGATGTCACAAAGTGCTGTACAGAAACCCAGCCTAAAACTCCAAACAGCAAGCAATGCAGGTATAGAAGCACGGTGTCTATGAAAAACTCCCTAGAAAGGCCAAAACCTAGGAAGAAACCTAAAGAGGAACCAGGCTTTGAGGGGCGGCCAGTCCTCTTCTGGCTGTGCCGGGTGGAGATTATAACAGAACATGGCCAAGATGTTCAAATGTTCAAAGATGACCAGCAGGGTCAAATAATAATTATCGGTACTGGTTTAAAAAAATTATGAAAGTATGGAGGTATTCTTGTGCCTCCAACAAAAATGTGTTAAATATGTGTCAAGGCCAAATTCAATGTTTTATCAAAACATTTATAAAATCAAATAGCTAAATGACCCATGGTATGACCATCTTAAAGCAATTCCCCAACCTCCCAACGTCTTAGACTCTTGAGAAATGTATACAACATTTGCATGTTATGATTACTTATCTCCTAACAGGCCGTTGTTCCAGAAGTTGACAACCCAGTGAGCACTATACCAGGAAGACCAGAACCCCAGAACACCCCTGGATCTGAGGTGACATCTATCTATGTTACTGCAGGCAGACCAGGAGCAGTACCAGCATCAGCAGAAGGAGAAGAGGGGCATCCAGGGGACAAGGAGTACACTTCACCAGAAGAGAGGATAGAACCACAGTCCCCCCCACAGGCAGAGACATTCTACAGCACCCTACAGATACAAGCTGCAGTACAGCGCCACCCAGTGGGCAAAGGAAATAATCTAAAGAAACCAGACACGGTGTACTGCACAATAGGATATTACCCCTCCATCCTTCTCAGAGACCCACTGATGTTACTTTGATAAAGATTTAACCCATAGACTCAGGTACCGAATGCAAACACAGGGGAAATTATGAAGGAGAGAGAGAATTCTGACAAAAACATTTGTTTGTTTATATCTAAATTCATCCAAATTCAAAGTGGCAATCTGCGATTGCTACGTACTTTTACATGAATTGTATATAACTATTGATTCCTGCAGAATACAACATATGCTTGTTTAACTCCATTGTTTGTAAAAATTGTAATTAAATTGGTGGCAGGGTACCCGTGTTATTATTATTTGAACTGCAGTTTTCCCCTTTAACGATAGATTGTTCTGCATACTGTCTTATTTCTGTAAATGAAAACTAAAACATGCAGATGAATACAGTATCACCGTACATGCTTTAAAATAACTTTTATACACAAAACAGCTGAATTGAAAATGGGAAACCCATCCAATCAATCAAATTGACCAATCAATAAATAAATACATAAACCAATCATTCAATGAATAAATTAATCAAGCAACAACCAACCTAGTATGTAATAATGTTTCTTTTTTTTTATACATAATGTCTAATTATTTTATAGGATGAGAAATCATATTTACAAATATAACTATAAAAGGTATCTGTCACATCCAGCTGGTTATGTGGAGGAACTACAGATATGTCAGTCAATTCTGACTAAAAGCATTTGTCCTGTGGACAAAATCTCACATATCGGAGTGGCTGCAGTTCTGGATTTTCTGAAAACCCAGATTTGACGCAGCGCTCCACTGCCGCTTCCCCTCCTTGATTGGAGATGATCGCCTTTGGCTCGTGTAGCCATAGAGAGATAGAGAACTTTAGTGCCCAAAATATAATTTTAGCATGGTCAGCGCCATTGAGGGCTTTCACGATTTTGAAGAAGTCAACTGGGTGGGACTTCTATGGGTTAAGGAAGGATCACATAATTCCATCCAGGTCATCAGGAGTGATCAGAAAATGAATTATACTTGTGAGCAAACATTCCATAACTGCAGGTGGCAGTAAAAAGCCAACCAGGGTTTATACCTCTTCAAATAAGACATTCATTTTGTTTACCAACTCATAAAAGTAGTAGAAGAAGAACTTTACTACTTCAAAATGGAGATGCTCTCTCAGACGCCATAATGGGATAGATACAATGTTGCTTTCTCTGACTATGTCTATGGGTGTAGCCTACAAACTAAATGTTGTACAAAACGGACATGGTTGACAGGTCTTGCAGACAGGCAGTCAAAGTAGTCGTGTTATTTTCCAGCAACTCTGGCTGCGATATGGCAGCAACTACAAAGATTAGCCTACATCATCACACAAAACGCAGATTCTATTTGCTCCAATGCAATGTGTGGAGACTGCATCCTACCGGTGCAACTACAATTGCCTTTAAAACAGACAGAGAAGGTTGTAACCTGTTCGTTTTAAATGAGGCAGAGACTTAGGCTTAGGCTACATCTCCATGTTTCAGAGGATGGTGAGTAAAGAGAGAAACGTGAAGGGAGGTTGAGTGTGAACAGCAGCTACGTAGAAATAATGTGTGTGTGTGAAAACAGAACGTGATCCAGATCCGTAGCTTTAAGAAGAGGTTTCCAGAGCGGTGGTCCTCAAATACAGTGAAATATAGCTAGTACTCTGCGTTAACATCCACATCATACATTATGGGTTAGTTTTCCTGGACATAGATTAAGTCTAGTCCCAGACTATAAACTATGTTAAATGGAGAATCGTCCTTGAATATGCTTCTTAGTCCAGAACGGAATGAAATGGATTACAAACCAACCCAGTTGCTTAGTGTTAGTTTAGCTTTTTTTCCTTTTACATTGGAATATATGTATTGGAGATATATGTTAATAATACTAAAATAACTTTAACTTGATATAAAATGGTACTTTACACCATGGAGATGAATGTGTAAAGTCATGTGGCTGCGTGTTTGTGTGTGCGTGCCTGTGTTCATGCATGGGTTTGTGTGTACCTGTGTGTGCGTGTGTGAGTGTGCTATGCATCTTTATGTTTCAGTCAATGTGATTGTGTGTCTGCATGTAGGTGTGATTTAACATATGTATGTTCATATGTTTACTGAACAAAAAATATAAAACGCAACGTGCAACAATTTCAAAGATTTTACTCAGTTAAAATTCATATGAATGAAATCAGCCAATTGAAATAAACTCATTAGGCCCTAATCTATGAATTTCATAGGACAGGAAATACAGATATGTTAAAATTAGCTGAAATCTTTTTTTTTTTTTACCAAGTAACACTACTCAAAATACACCCAATTGGGAGAATAACCCAAGATGTATTTCTCACATGCACAAGTACAGTAAAATGCTTAACTTGCGAGCCCTTCCCAACAATGCATTATTCAATATCAAAATAGTAGAACATTTTTTTTTTTACAAAAACAAGAGAAATAAGAAAGAAAAAATAAGAAATTAATACAGGAGAGTGTAAGCTATATACAGGGTCTGTGTGAGTACCAAGCTATATGCAAGCTATATACAGGGTCCGTGTGAGTACCAAGCTATATGTAAGCTATATACAGGATCCGTGTCTGTACCAAGCTATATGTAAGCTATATACAGGGTCCATGTCAGTACCAAGCTATATGTAAGCTATATACAGGGTCAGTGTCAGTACCAAGCTATATATGTACAGTGGGGCCAAAAAATATTTAGTCAGCCACCAATTGTGCAAGTTCTCCCACTTAAAAAGATGAGAGAGGCCTGTAATTTTCATCATAGGTACACTTCAACTATGACAGACAAAATGAGAAAAAAAATCCAGAAAATCACATTGTAGGATTTTGAATGAATTTATTTGCAAATTATGTTGGAAAATAAGTAGTTGGTCTCCTACAAACAAGCAAGATTTCTGGCTCTCACAGACCTGTAACTTCTTCTTTAAGAGGCTCCTCTGTCCTCCACTCGTTACCTGTATTAATGGCACCTGTTTGAACTTGTTATCAGTATAAAAGACACCTGTCCACAACCTCAAACAGTCACACTCCAAACTCCACTATGGCCAAGACCAAAGAGCTGTCAAAGGACACCAGAAACAAAATTGTAGACCTGCACCAGGCTGGGAAGACTGAATCTGCAATAGGTAAGCAGCTTGGTTTGAAGAAATCAACTGTGGGAGCAATTATTAGGAAATGGAAGACATACAAGACCACTGATAATCTCCCTCGATCTGGGGCTCGCAAGATCTCACCCCGTGGGGTCAAAATGATCACATGAATGAATGAATGAACGGTGAGCAAAAACGGTGAGCAAAAATCCCAGAACCACACGGGGGGACCTAGTGAATGACCTGCAGAGAGCTGGGACCAAAGTAACAAAGCCTACCATCAGTAACACACTACGCCGCCAGGGACTCAAATCCTGCAGTGCTAGACGTGTCCCCCTGCTTAAGCCAGTACATGTCCAGGCCCGTCTGAAGTTTGCTAGAGAGCAATCATACAATCATTTGCCAAAGCACATCCCAGATAGCCTCTCAATCCCTAACAGGTACCATATACCCACACATGTATAAATCAGTAATGTACTGAACCTTGTACACACTGTAAAATAGAAAATAGAAAACAGTATTCAGAACGTGACCTACCCCTTGCATCACATTTTCATACAGGGAAGATCTGATGTTCGCGATCTCCCCTTATCTGCAAGCTGGGCCAATCACATCACACCTTATTGTCATCAGAGTTGAACCAACATTAAATACACCTTTCTTTAGAGGTAAGTGGAACCATAATCAACCCTGTTACATGTGCTTAGGGTCGTTGTCCTGCTGGAAGGTGAACCTTCGCCCAAGTCTGAGCTTCAGTTTGCTCTGGAGCAGGTTTTTGTCAAGGAACTCTGTACCTTCTTCCATTCATCTTTCTCTCGATCCTGACTAGTCTCCCAGTCCCTGCCACTGAAAAACATCCACACAGCTTGATGCTGCTGCAGAGATGGTTGTCCTTCTTTCTCCCATCTACACAAGGGAGCTCTGTCAGAGTGACCATAGGGTGACCTCCACCGATTGCTCAGTTTGGCTGGGCGGAGTCCTGGTGGTTCCAAACTTCTTCCTTTTAAGAATGATGGAAGCCACTGTGTTCTTGGATACCTTCAGTGCTGCAGAAATGTTTTGGTACCCTTTCCCAGATCTATGCCTCGACACAATCCTGCCTCGGAGATATACAGATAATTCTCTTGACCGGATGTTATTGGTTTTTGCTCTGACATGTGCTTGGTTTGACATGTGCTTTGTTCACTCACATGTGCTTGTGCTTGGTTTTTGCTCTGACATGCACTATCAACTGTGGGACCTTATATAGACAAGTGTGTGCCTTTCCAAATCTTGTCCAATTGATTGAATTTACCACAGGTGGACTCCAATCAAGTTGAAGAAACATCTCAAGGATGATCAATGGAAACAGGATGCACTTGAGCGCAATTTCGAGTCTCACATTTACATACACTGTCATGTCCTGACCTTAGTTCCTTTTGTATGTTTCTATTTTAGGTTGGTCAGGGCGTGAGTTGGGGTGGGCATTCTATGTTTTGTTCTTGTGTTTATATTTCTATGTGTTTGGCCTGGTATGGTTCCCAATCAGAGGCAGCTGTCAATCGTTGTCTCTGATTGAGAACCATACTTAGGTAGCCTGTTTTCCCACTCTTGCTTGTGGGTGGTTATTTTCCATTTCAGTGTTTTTCACCATTCGGGACTGTTTCGTTTTTTCTTTATTCGCTTGTTTCCTGTGTTCAGTGTAATAAATATGACGAACACTTACCACGCTGCATATTGGTCCGATATTTCCTACTCCTCCTCAGAAGAGGAAGACGACAACCGTTACATACACCTTAGCCAAATACATTGAAATGTAGATTTTCCTCAATTCCTGACATTTAATCCAAGTAAAATTCCCTGTCTTAGGTCAGTTAGGATCACCACTTTCTTTTGAGAATGTGAAATGTCAGAATAATAGTAGAGAGAATGATTATTTAAGCTTTAATTTCTTTCATCACATTCCCAGGGGGTCAGAAGTTTACATGCACTTAATCAGTATTTGGTAGCATTGCCTTGAAATTGTTTAACTTGGGTCAATCGTTTCGGGTAGCCTTCCACAAGCTTCCATTATAAGTTGGGTGAATTTTGGCTCATTCCTCCTGACAGAGCTGGTGTAACTGAGTCAGGTTTGTAAGCTTCCTTGCTCGCACATGCTTTTTAGTTCTGCCCATACACTTTCTATGGGATTGAGGTCAGGGCTTTGTGATGGCCACTCCAATACCTTTACTTTGTTGTCCTTAAGCCATTTTGCCACAATTTTGGAAGTATGCTTGGGGTCATTGTTCATTTGGAAGACCCATTTGCGACCAAGCTTTAACTTCCTGATTGATGTCTTGAGATGTTGCTTCAATGTACCCACATCCTTTTCCTCCCTCATGATGCCATCTATTTTGTGAAGTGCACCAGTCCCTCCTGCAGCAAAGCACCCCCACAACATGATGCTGCCACCCCCATGCTTCACGGTTGGGATGGAGTTCTTCGGCTTGCAAGCCTCCCCCTTTTTTCTCCAAACATAACAAAGGTCATTATGGCCAAACAGTTATATTTTTGTTTCAACAGACCAGAGAATATTTCTCCAAAAAGTACGACCTTTGTCCCCATGTGCAGTTTCAAACCGTAGTCTGGCTTTTTATGGCGGTTTTGGAGCAGTGGATTCTTCCTTGCTGAGCGATATAGGACTCGGTTATGTCGATATAGGACTCGTTTTACTGTGGATATAGATACTTTTGTACATGTTTCATCCAGAATATTCACAAGGTCCTTTTCTGTTGTTCTGTGATTTATTTACACTTTTCACACCGATGTACGTTCATCTCTAGGAGACAGAACGTGTCTCCTTCCTGAGCAATATGACGGCTGCGTGGTCCCATGGTGTTTATACTTGCGTACTATTGTTTGTGCAGATGAACGTGGTACCTTCAGGCGTTTGGCAATTGCTCCCAAGCATGAACCAGACTTGTGGAGGTCTACAATTTTTCTTCTGAGGTTGGCTGATTTCTTTTGATTTCCCATGATGTCAAGCAAAGAGGCACTGAATTTGAAGGTAGGCTTTGAAATACATCCACAGGTACATCTCCAATTAACTAAAATTATGTCAATTAGCCTATCAGAAGCTTCTAAAGCCATGACATCATTTTCTGGAATTTTCCAAGCTGTTTTAAAGCACAGTCAACTTAGTGTATGTAAACTTCTGACCCACTGGAATTGGGATACAGTGAATTATAAGTGAAATAATCTGTCTGTAAACAATTGTTGGAAAAATGACTTGTGTCATGCACAAAGTAGATGTCCTAAACGACTTGCCAAAACTATAGTTTGTTAACAAGAAATTTGTGGAGTGGTTGAAAAACGAGTTTTAATAACTCCAAACTAAGTGTATGTAAACTTCTGACTTCAACTGTATGAGCAATTCAGCTTTTAGCTGCCGTTTATGCCATAAAGCCAAGTGGTTAGGAGCAACCATAAGCTTGCTGGTTCAAATCCCCGACTTCAACTGAATTTCTAGATGAAATACAAATTAAGTTTGGTGAAAAAGTGACTGGAGGATGTTGTGTGTTGCATTTAGTGAAAATGCCTTTAGAGTTTTGAACCAACTGCCTTTTTGATGACCTGTTTGGAGTTATTTTACTAATCGTTGTGAAAACATACTTGTGATAAGTGCACACACACTCACACACTTGCTTTTCTGTCCTTGTAGGGACCTAAACTTGATTTTTTTTCAAACTCTAATTTTCCCAAACCCCTAATCCTAAACCAAACCTTAACACTAACCTTAGCCCTACATTAACCCCTAACCCTAACCCTAATTCTAACCCGAATTGCGACCCTAAATCTAACCCTAATTCTAACCCTAATTCTAACCCTAATTCTAACCCTAAATCTTACCCCTAAGTTTAAAATTAAATAAAAATCAAATCACATTTTATTGGTTGCATGCACATATTTATCAGATGTTATTGTGGGAGTAGCAAAATGCTTGTGTTCCTAGCTCCAACAGTGTAGTATTATCTAACAACACAAAACAATACATGCAAATCTAAAAAGTAAAATTCATGGAATTAGGAAATATTAAAACGAGCAATGTCATTTTTATTATTTTTTAATTTGATTTAACCAGGAAGGGCTCATTGAGATTTAAAATCTATTTTTCAAGAGCGTCCTGGCCAAGATAGGCAGCACAAAGTCATTACAAAAATTATAGGCAAACAACATGAAAAACTACAAGTAATCTGGTAAAAGCCATAGGATTCACAAGAGTGTAACAAAATCAAAAACATCAAATGAAAAACATTGACAGGTCAGGGATTCAGTCTCAAGATCATTCATCAGTGATTTAAAAATACCAGTAAATGTGTACATAAATAAATATGTATGCATATGATGGGATGTACATTATGGATAGTATACTACATAGTCTATCCAAATATCTGTAGAATATGTAGGATAGAATAGTATATGTACAGCAATAGTTAAATAGAATAGGCCTTGACTAGAATGCAGTATATACATATAAAATGGGTAAAACAGTATGTCAACATTATTAAAGTGACCAGTGTTCAACGACTACGTACTGTACAGTACATACTGTAGGGGCAGTAGTATCTAAGGTGCAGGGTTGAGTACCAGCTGGTAGCCAGCTAGTGATAGTGACTAAGAGGGCTTTGTCCTCATGGGGACGTGGGAAATGTCCCCAGAAGGGAGAATTGTCCTTGTTTTAATATTCTTGTGGGGGACTTTTGGGGATTTCACTCTTGGGATTTCACACACAGCAAACTGTCTTAAAGGAAAGGAAACTATCTTAAAGGAATGGAAACTATCTTAAAGGAAAGGAAACTGTCTTAAAGGAAAGGAAACTGTCTTAAAGGAAAGGAAACTGTCTTAAAGGAAAGGAAACTGTCTTAAAGGAAAGAAAACTATCTTAAAGGAAAGGAAACTATCTTAAAGGAAAGGAAACTGTCTTAAAGGAAAGGAAACTATCTTAAAGGAAAGGAAACTATCTTAAAGGAAAGGAAACTGTCTTAAAGGAAAGGAAACTGTCTTAAAGGAAAGGAAACTATCTTAAAGGAAAGGAAACTGTCTTAAAGGAAAGGAAACTATCTTAAAGGAAAGGAAACTGTCTTAAAGGAAAGGAAACTATCTTAAAGGAAACTACATTGTGAACCTCAGCCTGAAGAGAAAGAGAAGGAGGTAGAAACTACACCATGTTCATTTTAGAAATGTGAGAGGTTAAGTCTGGTATTTTACCCTGATCTGTCAACTTCGAGTGACTAAAATACTGAATTAAACAACGGTAACATTTACTCATCTCACTACTTCCTCCGTCCTCTTTGAAGTTGTTTATGACTCAATGGGGGACTTCTGTGTTGTGTAAAGTTTACCTCCTGATGACACACTTTGCTGAAGTGTCAAATTAAATCATAATGCCAGATAATACTGAGATTACAGTATTCACAGATCTATGCTCTACTTTCTTTTAGCTGTCTTAAACGTATTGCTATCCCACATCTTAAAGCTAGTTCCAGTATGGGTATCTCTAGTTCATCAGTAGCCCCATTTATACCTGCCACTTACGTGTCTTGTTTTGATCTTTTCCTGATCTTGCCAGATTATATTTATAAAATCTGATGAAAATCCGTTCACAATGCGTTATTTAATCATCTACAACTCTCTAAAAATGTGGGTGCATTCAGAATGAGGACAAGATCAGGACAAAGGACACATGCTAGAACCAGGTATGAATGTGGCTAGTGTTAGAATGTGAAAGTAAATTGCTAAAAATATGTTTTTGCACCAGTTCCTCTGAGGTAATCCGACCATAGCACTTGTTTGGTGATTGTTGAACACATGAGATGTATTACTAAAAAATCTCAAGACAGACCTCACTATTGAAGTTGAGTTGCTTAAATGACCTCTTTCTTTCAATCAACATTAACAACAAAATCATTTACGGAATGAAAGACTGTCTTTGACTGGCCATAATCTATTTCTCAAACTAGATAGCTCAGCTTTAAATGCCTGACTTTGTGATGTGAATGAGATATTGGACATGTCTAACACAATTTGTAAATGCTTTAATTAGAGACAATGTCTAAACATTGGCAACAGCTGTAAATGGTTAACGAGTAGTTTAGATGGGTCGTTAAATCTACGGTTAGGGTGAGGAGGTGTAGCTCTCTTTTAAGGTGTGAGAGGAACTGCAACCAGAAATTGAAACTACATTTTCAGGCCTACAGCTTATATGATAAAATGGAACTGAATCATTTCCTGGCTGATTTTGACTCATAGCTGCTAAATAAAAAAATATAACAATACAAAATCCCTGCATGTTTCCTTCATGGAAGTGGGGTCTTTAACAGAGATGTAGGGGGTTTTGTTTAGTTTTGAAATACACCTTCATGTTTCCAATTCCTTCAGTGCAGTTTTGTAGGGACTTTGTTTGATAGAGGTTGACCAAAACAGAGCTGTTGTAAATCTTCACATTTATAAAAACAGACCGTTCCTAGTATATTATCTGTTAGGATGATGAGGTTCCAGTATTATAGATGGGCCCTGACCTAGCCAACACCTTGTAAACCATCACAGACATTGGGTGCGATCAGCAGAACGCAACATTTAGGAATGTTAAGTTAGAAATATAATTTGTAGAACAAACAGGCTTCTCTTTCATGTAGAAAATAAGTACATTGTGGCATTTCTGTCTGCAACATTCCAACGTTTGACTACTGAATGTGGCACTGATGAACCAAACCCTCTGACCTACACAGCTCTGACCGGCATTACAAAATACATTTACTGGCAGCATAGCCTGGAGCAGCATGCACATACCGATAGAACACATGGGGATTGATTAGCTCTGTTTGTACCAACAAAACTGTGGTTATATGTAGAGACCAGACAACAAAGTTTAAATCAAACCTCTAATCTTGATAAATCAACATATCCCCAAGCAACTGGGAGAGTGTGAGTGATCAATTTTGTACAACAGCGAACCAATCAGTTTGTAAAACAGTGCAACTACACGAATCCGACAAGTAATATTTTTCCCTAAAAGGAAAAGACAAAGAGCAACTTGGAGACATAAATGAGAGTAATATACAGTTCAATGCTATCCAGGAAAACATAGCTAACATACTCTCAACAAAACAAACAAATTGCTACAGTCTGTTGTTAAAAAGTACATGCACTCGAAATGAAAGTAGAGGCTATCGCGTCAGACATGCACAAACAAGGCATGTGCAGGAACGAACACGACAACAAAATGTGCCTTTTGGAAACAAAGTTGTAAACTTTAGAAGATTAATTGGTCCAGCAAGAAAACAGAATGAGATTAAAAAGCATGAGAATATTGTCTTTACCAGAAGACCAGCTACTTGATCGAACAGATATCAGAGAAACTTGAAATGGGTGTAACACCAGAAGATCTTGAATGACTCCAAAGGATTGAGGTGAAACACACTAAATTCCCAGCATGGTAGTCTTCAATGTGGAACTACCAAACCAAAACCAAAATTCTGAAGGCACAAGGGGGAAAGGAGATCAAAATCCAAGGCCAGACCATTCGAGTCATCCAGTATCTGTCTGCTAAACTGAGAAAAAGACGCAAGGAGTACCTTCCAATCAGTCACTGGACGAAGAGGGGATTAAATCTCATTCCCAGCAGTGTTGTGGGTATGGAAGGGAACGCAAAGGATGGAATTCACAAGTGCTGATGAAGCCCTAACCAAGCTGCAAGAAACCTTTCCAGTCAAAGTCCTACAAACACTGCGTATAATTGAGATCTCCACGGGCAAAGTAGAGTCCCCTGCACTGAGAAGATGATGAAGTGGGACAAAGCTATGAGCACACAGTGGGCTACATACAGTGCGGCCTGAGACCAGCTTATTGTACGTTGAGACAATATTCGTTCCACCCCCCCCCCCCCCCCCCCCCCCCCCCCAATATAATCTATACTCTACTTTCCCCAATTCCCCAAGTAACTGTTCTTGTCTTATGGAGTAATGATAGAAGCAGCTAATGCCAATGGGCTGCATGGACACTGACATGACAATTCAAACGGGGAAATCAAATGTGTGTCAATAACTGTTCTGTGTGTGTGTGTGTGTGTGTGTGTGTGTGTGTGTGTATGTGTGTGTGTGTGTGTGTGTGTGTGTGTGTGTGTGTGTGTGTGTGTGTGTGTGTGTTTGTGTGTGTGTGTGTGTGTGTGTTTATAGCTAAGATCCAATGGTGGTAATTGGTGAGAGTGGAGATGGACTCTATCTGAGGGATTGGGACTCGGTAGCTGGGAGGGCATCTGACACTTCCCTGAAGAACGTGAGGTTCCTCCAATAATCTCACTTCGGTCTTTCGGTGGACCCATTCTCCCCGAGTAGAGCCCCACCAGCCACTAAACTTGAATTACAAACTGACCACAGTCCTTAAATTGCAGTCCTTCTCCAATCTATTTACAATGACATAATCCACAGATTTTTGGTACATTAGAAGTGGAGTTTAATGAGGGTGAAAAACCCAGAAGCGTTGCAGTTCTTGACACAAACCAATGCGCCTCGCACCTACTACCATACCCTGTTCAAAGTCACATATATATTTTGTCTTGCCCGTTTACCCTCTGAATGGCACACATGCATGTCTCAATTGTATCAAGGCTTAAAAATTGTTCTTTAACCTGTTTCCTCCCCTTCATCTACACTGATTGAAGTGACATCAATAAGGGATCAGAGCTTTCAACTGGTCAGGTCAGTCTGTGTCATGGAAAGAGCAGGTGTTCTTAATGTTTTGTACACTCAGTGTACATATTTGTATGTAAGTAACCAATATTTACAATAGCCCTGTTGTGCATGGCCATTCGTTTCCTCTAAAAACATCTTGAGTAGTCTGACGGTGGCACGATTATATTTTTTGTACAACTTCTATGACACTCTACAAAGGACCCAGGGCTCTAAAGTGTGACCAACTTGGTCGACTATGCGGCAAAACCTTTTGCAGTGTGACCAGGACTGTGCCATCATAGGGCATCGGTCAGAATGCTATGACGAGATGGAGAAGATGGTACAATTCCATTTATTTCACACACAGCAAAGGCAAACACAGACACAGAGTGGGGGGGGGGGGGGGGGGGGGATTTTGATCCTGGATTCTGTTGGCTTGTAAGTTTGGTAGGTAGGGTTAGGAAGGATGTGAGACAGAGGTTAGCTTGAATGATGCTGTGGAGCGGTGAAGGTTTCAACTTCTTGCCTGATGGTCCACAGTGTTACGTCTTCAACTTCACCCTGTAGCTGGAGGTGTCAGGCAGCTGGTTGTAGGAGGGGGGGGGGGGGTTCTCTCAAAAACATAATCAGGATTGCATAAGTGTCAAGGGATCTTTCTCTGTTGTGTAGGGTTACCTTGACTAGTTTAAGGAGAACTCTGTTGTTGGTATCAGGTCTGTTGAGGTAAAGAGGTAAAGGGTCCGTACAGTTGAGGCACCTGTTGTTACCCGGATGCTGGTTGACCTCACGTAGGATCTGTAGGTGTCTCCCTTTGCAGGTTGAACAAGGTTTCTTTAGTTAAATTTGAAAAGCCTGGCGATTACGTGCGCCAGCAACGCCGTTACTCCTGTACACAGCTCAGCCTTTAGCCCCTTGACATATGTTGGAATTGATCAAATCTACTGATGTGGTGGTCAGTGGAGCTTTAATAAGGACAGGTT
The DNA here is from genome assembly GCF_013265735.2 of Oncorhynchus mykiss. Taxonomy (NCBI): domain Eukaryota; kingdom Metazoa; phylum Chordata; class Actinopteri; order Salmoniformes; family Salmonidae; genus Oncorhynchus; species Oncorhynchus mykiss. The sequence continues at coordinate 14,837,477 of NC_048573.1, forward strand.
GGGGAGTTTGTCACTGTTTGGAAATATGGTGGAGGAGGGTTACTGTCTGTGGTCTTTTGGGTCCCATGGAGGATGGTGGTGGCACCCCAGCTGGACCTACGGGACTTCCCCTGTGGAACCTGAGCAGCTGGGTAATGCTCCTTTCTTGGCAGACATCTTGCTACGGTCTGGACACAGGCAGAGAAGTCCCGAAGGTCATAAGTCATGGAGCTTGTGTGGTTTTGGCAGATTTACCTTTTGAAGAGAATATTGTTCTGTCGGCAGCTTTTCCTGCATGAGACCCACAGAGCAATTCAGCCTGACCTCTTCCATCCATTGTGTGTGTGGCCGATGTGAAATGGCTAGCTAGTTAGCGGTGATGCGCGCTAATAGCGTTTCAATCGGTGACGTCACTTGCTCTGAGACCTAGAAGTAGTTGTTTCCCTTGCTCTGCAAGGGCTGTGGCTTTTGTGGCGCTGGGGGTAACGATGCTTTGTGAGTGAATGTGGATGATGTGTGCAGAGGGTCCCTGGTTTGAGCCCAGGTTGGGGTGAGGAGAGGGACGGAAGCTATACTGTTCCATTGATGCTGTTGACCCGGATAACTGGTGCTGCGGAGAAGGAGTAGGTCAAAAGGGGAGTGAGTGTGGCCAATGTGAAATGGCTTGCTAGTTAGCGGTGGTGCGCGCTAATAGTGTTTCAATTGGTGACGTCATTTGCTCTGAGACCTAGAAGTAGTTGTTCCCCTTGCTCCACAAGGGCCGTGGCTTTTGTGGTACGATGGATAACGATGCCTCGTGAGTGACTGTGGTTGATGTGTGCAGAGGGTTCCTGGCTCGAGCCCAGTTTGGGGCGAGGAGAGGGACGGAAGCTATGCTGTTGCATGTGCATGAGGCCAACAAGGGACTGGACGCATAGCGCGAAGCCATCAAGGGCATTACCATCTCCTGGCCTGATGGATGGCAGGTCCATGATGGCTATTAGTTCCCTCATGGTCAGCTGCCGGGGTTGCCCATACCTCTGATCCAGAGCCGGTACTGCCTAGCTAAAGGAGGAATAAAGGCATTTCAATTAATTATATGAAGAGTGCCTTGGTCCTCCTTTCTTTTGATGACCAATTCACCCCTTTTACCAAAGAGCACCTTCTGTCTACCAACATTTACTATTGTGTACCTTAGTAGCGCTTCCCTTCCTCCTCTTTCTACTAGGTAACATATAAATATGTTCTTGCTCTTAACCATCTCATCATATTGTAGTTTCACTTATCTGCGAACATTTGTCTGAAATAAGTCGGTTCTGGGAACCCCCCGGGTGCACGCTTTGGTTTTTTCCCAGCACTACAAAGCTGTTTCAAATAACAAACTCATCCACAAGATTTGATTATTCAAATCTGCTGTGTAATGCTAGGGGGAAACCAAAATGTGCACCCAGGGGGAGCCCCAGGACCGATTTTGTGAAACCCTGGTTTAGAGACCATGTGAGAAAACCAGATTGGGCAAGAGCAATAGTGGTTTTTATGTGCACAAACCCTTATGAAAAAAACATATGAATTTCACGTGAACACGTGATAACATAAAACTACACATGGTAACATGTTAGCACATGATCTCATGTTGAATACACATGACAACATGGGGATGCAAAATCTCAACATGTGATACCATGAATGTGATGCTGTATTCTTACAGCTAAATTAAGGTGGTCATGTGAAAGTACAGTATGATACTGTAAGCTGATTACTTGGGACTCAACCTCACTTGGGATTTGGTCCAGCAACAATTAGGACTTACTTATTGTAAAGAATGCATTTCTGCACTTTGCTTAAAGCTGCCCAGAATCAAGTAAATACTTGTCCAATTATAACCACCAATGTAAAACTAGCAGTGCTCAAGGACATTTGACATTGGAGAGTAAACATGAATTCTTTGGGGATTTGAACTTGCGACCTCTTGGTTGGGAGAGCATTCATGTTTCTGCAGTGCCACCAGGTTCATACTTATTGCTTGGACCATCTATTAATATGACAGTGTTATCCATTTTATCACTTTATTTGTATATTTGATTAGTAAAATAGAGTTATAGTAATGATTAAAGTCCAGTTACATTTTGTTTACACAAAATAGAAATGAAAAAGATTATAATAATATAACCTGCCATGTCACAGGTGAAATGATTAGCAGTATTACTAAACTAAAGCACCATTGCATAAACAATTGTAAAGGATGAATTGCATAAAGAAATATTAATGGAAATATATTCATGGCAAGATATAAAAAAAGTAATTTGTTAATTGTATTGGACACTGTATTGTGCCCTTATACGCGTGCCTGTGCCTTCACGCATGAATCAATCTCGTCTTCTCTTTATCCTTCGGGTCCACAGTCAGCACAGAGCTTCGAGGCTTTGTGCGAACAAGCCTCACAAACAAATCGGTTGCACTGCACAAAGTTTTCATGGGCCTTGATTCGTGTGCACCTGCCGCAGGTGTGGCATAATCTCTCTGAAGCAGCTGTGTGGCATGGTCTCTCTGGAAAAAGTCCACCCCATACCGATCAGACCAAAATGACTCCATATCAATGCTCTTTCTGCCGTAAGCCCTGTGGACATACAAGAGTGCAATAAATGCTTTGAGTTCATCCATAGACATGACCCATGTACTGTTTCCTTTCCCGCGTGCATGAGCAACACTACACACTCTGATGTGCTCCAACAAAATTTGATTTGACACATGTGCTGAATACAACAGGTGTAGGGCTTGCAGTGAAATGCTTACTTTACAAGCCCTTAACCAATGATGCAGTTTTAAGAAAATGCCTAAACAATAAAAAGGTAAGAGATCAGAAAATAGTCTGGGTAGCCATTTTATTAGCTGTTCAGGAGTCTTAGAAGCTTTTTAGAAACCTGCATGTTACAAACTGCTCACTATTTTCTACCCAAACTGTGCCATCCCTCCCAGACACCTGTCTCACTGTCTCAGTTGACTCTGTTCTGCCTCTGGCGAGGCTCAGGGATCAGAGGCGGAAGCTTGAAGTCAACTTCAGAATCAAATGAACACTGTTCATCAGAAACGTTGATTTCAAGCGCAATACCAGATCCTCCATCCGACTCCAACTTATCTAAATTCTGCAGGATTTTGCAATGCTGGCAGTGCATCCATTCGTTTGGTTCAGCTTGCCATTGTGATCTACACACATTGTATGTTGTATTCAGTTTCTGATTTCTCTCAGAGTGGAAATTATATCCCATTTCCAGCCATTCATAAAAAAAACAATTTGACTGCCCACAATTCTTCATCATTACGCTATTGTTCTAAATTCAATCATCCTCTTCACCCTCATCATTCAGATTGATCAAATTGAATCACCATCATCATTCAGATCTGTCATGATGTTGCCCTGTTGGGGTAGGTTTATGACCCCCCATAAATACCTTTCCCCCTTTTTCTCTCCACTCTACAGAATGGACTCTTGGAAAGCTCTTTGTTAACATAGAGAGAGAATGGTAACATCAAAAGTTTGTTATTTTCACCAATCTTTCTGTAATCCAACCAGTTGAAAGTGTCCATTGGTACTTGACGAGTATGATGTCAGATCAGTTGTCATCTGAGACATTACTACTGATGATAGGACAACATTAATTTAATCTTGGAAATTCTACACCTTCTAGTTATCAGATTCACATGGAATTGTTGTGCAATTTAAATGTTTAAATATGAAACTATTTGTGAAAAGATTAAATGTAATTTTAGCTTCTAAATGAGAGAATTGTTTTCATAAGTGAACTATGCCCACTCAGTGAACAGGCATTGGTTGAGAACTATGAATCACACCTTCTCTGCCCCACTACAAAAGCACGTTCACGAAAGTCAACCGGCGTTCCCAATGACGTGAGGACTGATATCAATACATTTAAAAGAGGTAATATCAACGACAACCTAACGAAATTAACTTTAGTTCCCGACGACGTGAGGACTGGTGTCCATACGTTCAAAAGGGCTAATTTCAACATAAGGGTGACGATCACCATGCTGAAAGGATACATTTCGACTACACCAGCCAGAATACAGCACGAGCTGAGTATGGCAACTTGGTATAAACTTTGAACTCTTATTCACTAAAGTGATACATCCCAGATGTTGAGTTATCAGCAGCAGTTATCAGCATCTCCTGAACGACAGGGTGCAATAATGTATCCGTTCTACTATACGACGACAGACTTCAATGTATCTGCCCTACGACCAGAAATATTCTTCAAAGGACAAGGGCTCTCTCTGCTGGACAACCCAGCCTTCCATCTTTGACCAATCTATCAAAGTGCAGCTCAGAGTAAGTATATTTCTGGCATTTTCCTTCTACGAATGGGCGGTTATGTAAAATGCATAAGATTCTGTATTTACGATAGCATAGCTTCATAAGGTCTGATAGAGACCCAATCCTTTTGTTCCTCAGTCTTCCCGCTCTTTCATTCAAACCCAACCCTGTCTTTGTGTAACCAGACGTCATATCAGTTTTGTCCGCTAGAGACGCTTTTTATGACATCATTTGTAATCAATATATGATCCATCCTGTGTATATGTCATCCTGTGTGATTATTTAGTAAATCAATAATTAAACCAAATTTTGTTTGCTGATTCAACTTGTTAGCCAGGGTTCGTGAAGATGTTACCAAGAATGTTACGACGCTCAGGTGAGACTGAGAGAAGGTAAAGAATAATTCATGACTGACTGCTATTGATATAAAAGATTACCAAATCTTTAAGAGTATATTCGGAAGACAAGAGGTCTATAAACATTCTTCCATGGTGCCCCGATTTCCTAGTTAATTACATTTTCATGATTAGTTAAAACTTCTTTGTGTTAGGGGGCAGCATTTTCACTTTTGGATGAATAGCGTGCCCATAGTGAACTGCCTCCTACTCTGTCCCAGATGCTAATATATGCATATTATTAATACTATTGGATGTAAAACAGTCTGAAGTTTCTAAAAATGTTTGAATGATGTCTGTGAGTATAACAGAACTCATATGGCAGGCAAAAACCTGAGAAAAATCCAAACAGGAAGTGAGAATTCTGAGGCTGGTCGATGTTCAACTCATCTCCTATTCAAATCCCTGTAAGATATAGATATGTTTGCACTTCCTACACCTTCCACTAGATGTCAACAGTCTGTAGAACATTGAATGAAGCCTCTACTGTGATGTTGAGCCGGATGGGAGGTGTTTCAGTCATTGGTCTGCCAGTTCCTGGTCACGCGCATTCCAAATGATATCGTCTTGCTTTCCATTACTTCTAGAGACACAAAGGAATTCTCCGGTTGGAACGTTATTGGATAGTTATGATAACAACATCCTGAAGATTGATTCTCTACTTAGTTTGACCAGTTTATTTGACCTGTATAACTTTTTGAAGTTGTTGTCCGAGTTCGTCTGCAGCTGCGCAAGCGTTTGGACATGTGCACTAAACGTGCTAGCAAAAGTAGCTACTTGGACAAAAGTTATGGACATTATCGAACAAAACAAAGATTTATTGTGGAACTAGGATTCCTGGGAGTGCATTCTGATGAAGATCATCAAAGGTAAGGGAATATTTATGATGTAATTTTGTATTTCTGTTGACTCCAACATGGCGGAGAAATGTTGCTATATCTGATCGCCGTCTCAGATTATTGCATGGTGTGCTTTTTCCGTAAAGTTTTTTTGAAATCTGACACAGCGGTTGCATTAAGAAAAAGTGTATCTTTAATTCTATGTAAAACGTGTATCTTTCTTCAAAGTGTATGATGAGTATTCCTGTTATTAGATGTGACTCTCTGCAATTTCTCTGGATATTTTGGAGGCATTTCTGGACATGGCGCAAATGTAAACTAAGATTTTTGGATATAAACATGCACATTATTGAACAAAACATACATGTATTGTGTAACATGATGTCCTATGAGTGTCATCTGATGAAGATCATCAAAGGTTAGTGATGAATTTTATCTATATTTCTGCTTTTTGTGACTCTTATCTTTGGCTGGGAAAATGGCTGTGTTTTTCTGTGGCTATGCACTGACCTAACATAATCGTTTGGTGTGCTTTCGCCGTAAATCCTTCTTGAAATCAGACATGTTGGCTGGATTCACAACATGTGTAGCTTTAATTTGGTGTCTTTCATGTGTGATTTAATGAAAGATTGATTTTTATAGTAATATATTTGAATTTGTCGCGTTGCATTTTTTCTGGCTTTTTGCCAAGTGGGACGTTAGCGTCCCACATATCCCAGAGAAGTTAATCAGGTAATATTAATTGGATAATTGATTTGATAAAATAGCATGTCATATATCAAGACACTACAGTTCATTGAAGTCACATGGACTATTATCAGCTTGTAACTGGTTTCTATCTCCCATTAAGTTAATAGTTTTTGCTTAGTAGCCAGAGCAATGCCGCCGTGTGAGTGGTCATATACTGAATGCATAGACAGCATGGTTATTCTTGGAAAAAGTGACATTTGTAAATATAACTGCACCTCTTAGGTTTTGAGAGTTATTTGACGGAGGTAAGAGTCATAGAAACTGCAGAATATGCTCTTTCTGATATTATATAGAAATCAAAATATTTGACCTGCATGTGACTGAAGGAGGATTTGATAAAGTGATGCTGCTTTTCCTGCATCTGTCAATGACAAGATACACCCATCCCTTCATGTATTATTTGACAACTGATACGCCTAATTTGGTCACTTATCAGATTATTGTCAATTTAGTCATGTCTATAGGCTAACTCTTATGTGTGAAATTAGTTTCAGTATAGTTTAGGTTTCGATGGGCCGGCTGTGCAGGCTGACTGGTATAATTTCTTTCCCTTTCATCAACTTAGTCAAGGATATGTTTTATACTATTCTAAAGGCCTACTGCAACATGTAGCATGTTTTAGTTTCCCTTGCAATACATTAGAATGGTAACAGAGTTATGGTAAATAAAACAGTCCCATAACAGCTTCTTTTTACAAAATGTAAAAAGAGAATGGTATCAACCCACACGGCACGCAGTCAAATTATTTGCTGCTGATAAATAGGCATAACACAAACTTATCATTACACTATTGTCTTTCTAAATTAAATCAACCTCTTTACCCTCCTTATCATTCAGGTAGGCCTAATTTAAATTAAACTGAAGTAAGGTGCACAATTCGCCCGTTCATCCATTCATTCAGTGAGGAGAGAGGGAGACGCATTAGCACCTGGCTGGTTACCAACATTATTTGTTACAAAATCAAACGTCAGTGGCAGTTCGCCTGTGGCCATTCTAGGGTTAAATCAAGAACAAAACATTATTAATGAATGCACTCTATTTTATTTGGTTTTTGAAAACAAATTTGTTTACAAGCATGACAGCTGTACTTTTAGTTTATGATTTACGCAGCTTGTTGGCTTTTAGAGTTCAAAGCATGTGAATGCATCCAACTAATGTTTACGATTTCCCAAATAGTTCCAGAAACAGCATTAAATGGAATATATTGGGTAGAAAACATTATACTAGATTATCTGAACATTTACCCTAAAAGGGATCGTCCAGTACCATGTGAGTTCCTCTGAGGGTGCCTTATGTGTACCTTTGACCTTTTTGTACACCATGGAACAACACCGTACCGTAACTCAGATACACCTCTGACACTGCCAAAACACCAGCTATGCGGGTGTCGACTGTCCCATTTTACGCTTGATCTGATTAAATCTGGGCATTAATGTCATGTGTCCCTGAGAAGTACTACTTTCTCATTGGTGTTGTCAGATAATCTCACAATTATTGACTTGATTTCAGGCAAGTTTTCGCAACGTGCAGAAATGTACACTGAGTACACAAAACATTAAAGATGCCTGCTCTTTCCATGACAGACTGACCAGGTGAATCCAGGTGAAAGCTATGATCCCTTATTGATGTCACTTGTTAAACCGACTTCAATCAGTGCAGATGAAGGGGAGGAGGCAGGTTAAACAAGTATTTTTAAAACTAGACAATCGAGACATGGATTGTGTATGTGTGCCATTCATATTAATACCCATGATATTGGAATGAGTTGTTTTGATGAGCAGGTGTCACATACTTTTGGTCATGTTGTGTGTGTGTTAAAAGCACTGTGTGTGAATCATAATGACTAATTTTGTTGCAGGGCATAACCTGTGAAGCCTCATGTGAAAGTTCTGTTTTCAGAAAGCAATCTGGTTTCAGAGCTGGTCATGGGTGCACCTCAGCCACGCTCAAGGTCCTAAATGACATCTTAACCGCCATCGATAAGAAACATTACTGTGCAGTCGTATTCATTGATCTGGCCAAGGCTTTCGACTCTGTCAATCACCACATCCCCATCGGCAGACTCGACAGCCTTGGTTTCTCAAATGATTGCCTCGCCTGGTTCACCAACTACTTCTCTGATAGAGTTCAGTGTGTCAAATCGGAGGGTCTGCTGTCCGAACCTCTGGCAGTCTCTATGGGGGTTCAATTCTTGGACCGACAGGGTTCAGGGTTAAATTCTTGGACCGACTCTCTTCTCTGTATACATCAATGATGTCGCTCTTGCTGCTGGTGAGTCTCTGATCCACCTCTACACAGACGACACCATTCTGTATACTTCTGGCCCTTCTTTGGACACTGTGTTATTAACAACCCTCCAGGCAAGCTTCAATGCCATACAACTCTCCTTCCGTGGCCTCCAATTGCTCTTAAATACAAGTCAAACTAAATGCATGCTCTTCAACCGATCGCTGCCTGCACCTGCCCGCCTGTCCAACATCACTACTCTGGACGGCTCTGACTTAGAATACGTGGACAACTACAAATACCTAGGTGTCTGGTTAGACTGTAAACTCTCCTTCCAGACCCACATCAAACATCTCCAATCCAAAGTTAAATCTAGAATTGGCTTCCTATTTCGCATCAAAGCATCCTTCACTCATGCTGCCAAACATACCCTTGTAAAACTGGCCATCCTACCAATCCTCGACTTCGGCGATGTCATTTACAAAATAGCCTCCAATACTCTACTCAACAAATTGGATGCAGTCTATCACAGTGCAATCCGTTTTGTCACCAACGCCCCATATACCACCCACCATTGCGACCTGTACGCTCGCATTGGCTGGCCCTCACTTCATACTCGTCGCCAAACCCACTGGCTCCATGTCATCTTGTTACTGTAATTGAATTATGCCAATGTGCTTTCATCAATTTTCTGTACAGCACTTTGAGATATCAGCTGATGTACGAAGGGCTATATAAATAAATTTGATTTGATTTGATCAATTGAAAGCCCTTAATCTATTTTATGAGAATTTCTAAGATTTCTTGTTTGCATAAAATAGACGCAGACCAGTCTTTCAATAATAGGTAATATGATTTATTCTCGGAGTGCGCTCCCACTTAATCACGTGCAGCAGTTTATATACAGATCATGACGTCATTTCATTAACAGAATCCCCTCCTCTCGACCGGGACAAAGTGAGGTGAAAAGTTCATTCTAACTTACTAACACACTCCCAGATAACTTTTGACCCCTCAACATTATCGATCACCACTGAACTGACAGTTTTAATTAACAGAAAAACTAGGAATGCACTCACTGCCTTATCTAAACACCCCAGAGTTAAGTTTCTGTAGGGTCAACCATAGGCTAACGAACTTATCTGTTTTCACAGTCCACAACCCATTCGTTCTATTCCTAGTTGGAATGGTGTTCATCAACTTTTATTACTCTTTGTCCGTGTCACATAATCCCTTCTTATGAACTCATATTGTTAATCAGATATAATAAAACAGAGTATAAGTTTACTTACAGTGCCTTGCGAAAGTATTCGGCCCCCTTGAACTTTGCGACCTTTTGCCACATTTCAGGCTTCAAACATAAAGATATAAAACTGTATTTTTTTGTGAAGAATCAACAACAAGTGGGACACAATCATGAAGTGGAACGACATTTATTGGATATTTCAAACTTTTTTAACAAATCAAAAACTGAAAAATTGGGCGTGCAAAATTATTCAGCCCCTTTACTTTCAGTGCAGCAAACTCTCTTTGCTTTATCTTGGCCAGGTCACAATTGTAAATGAGAACTTGTTCTCAACTAGCCTACCTGGTTAAATAAAGGTGAAATAATAAAAAATAAAAAAAATAGTGCTGCTAAATGCAACACCTAAAAGGAAACTACGCCCCTCACCCTGACCACAGATTTTAACGTCTTCTTATTCTTGGGGTTGTGTTCAGTAAAAGTTTGGGAACCCCTGTAGTAATCGGTTTAGACACAACTGTTTAGACATTGTCTCTAAGTATTCAGATCCTTTGCTATGAGACTTGAAATTGAGCTCCGGTGCATCCTGTTTCCATTGATCATCCTTGTTTTTGCCAATCTTTACAATTTAGACAGTCTTTCAACCATTTTGAGATTGAAAGGTAGAGCTAGTATAAGCAGTCTAATGTCTATGGTGAGGCCAGTTAGGAGATTGTTTATTAATCCCTCTTTCTCATGTGCTTTGCAATCATCAGATCAATGTTATAGAAAATAAGAATGTGGTGCAAAACAGCCCAGATCTGTGCAAAAAATACTGTTAATCTAGTTAAAATCTGGCATTGTTATTAATTGTTTATTTTTTTGTTGTAATGTGCCTCCTTAGAAGATCGTTATTTAACTAAAACACTCTTCAAACTTTTCACCACAAAGAAATACCCCAGTGAGTAATAATAGTGTTTTCAGAAACAATTCAGACCCTTTCCCTTCTTCCACATTTTGTTACGTTACAGCCTTATTATGAAATTGATTAAGCACATTTTTTTCTCATCAATCTACACACAATAACCCATAATGACAAAGCAGATTTTTAGACATTTTTGCAAATGTATTACAAATAGAAAACAGAAATTCCTTATTAACCTAAGTATTCAAACAGTTTGCTGAGACTCGAAATTGAGCTCAGGTGCATCCTGTTTCCATTGATAATCCTTGATGTTTCTACAACTTGATTGGAGTCCACCTGTGGTAAATTCAATTGATTGGACATGATTTGGAAAGGTACACACCTGTCTATATAAGGTCCCAAAGTTGAAAGTGCATGTCAGATTAAAAACCATGCCATGAGGTCGAAGGAATTGTCCGTAGAGTTCCGAGACAGGATTGTCTCGAGGCACAGATGTGGGGAAGGGTACAAAACAATTTCTGCAGCATTGAAGGTCCACAAGAACACCTTGGCCTCCATCATTCTTAAGAGGGAGAAGTTTGGAACCACCAAGACTCTTCCTAGAGCTAGCCGCCCGGCAAACTGAGCAATCGGGGGCGAGGGGACCAAGAACCCGATGGTCACTCTGACAGAGCTCAAATGTTTCTTTGTGTAGATGGGAGAACCTTCTAGAAGGACAACCATCTCTGCAGCACTCCACCAATCAGGCCTTTATGGTAGAGATGCACAACATTCTCTGGTCTGATGAAACCAAGATTGAACTCTTTGGCCTGAATGCCAAGCGTCACATCTGGAAGAAAACTGGTACTATCCATATGGTGAAGCATGGTGGTGGCAGCATCATGCTGTGTGGATGTTTTTCAGTGGCAGGGACTGGGAGAGTAGTCAGGATTGAGGGAAAGATGAATGGAGCAAAGTACAGAGAGATCCTTGATGAACACCTGCTCCAGAGTGCTCAGTACCTCAGACTGGAGCGAAGGTTCCCCTTCCAACAGGACAATGACCGTAAGCACACAGCCAAGACAACACAGGAGTGGCTTTGAGACAAGTCTTTGAATGTCCTTAAGTGGCCCAGCCAGAGCCCGGACTTGAACATCTCTGGAGAGTCCTGGAAATAGCTGTCAAGCAAGACTCCCCATCTAACCTGACAGAGCTTGAGAGAATCTGCAGAGAAGAATGGGAGAAACTCCCCAAATATAGGTGTGCCAATCTTGTAGCGTAATACCCAAGAAAAATCAAGTCTGTAATCGCTGCCAAAGGTGTTTCAACAAAGTACTGAGTAAAGGGTCTAAATACTTATATATATATTTTTATATAACATTTATATATATGTTTTTGCTCTTTCTCAATTAATGAAAAACACAATTGAAGAAGGTGATGAGATGAGTAATGAGATGAGTAATGCACCAGTCACCATTTTTTTTTCTTCTTCCCCCAATCTTTTTCAATTCACTCAGTCTTTACAGAGATCATAGAATGATGCCAGACTGTATCTCTTTCAATTCTAAATGGAATTGTCTGTGGTTTCTACTCATCCTGACAGGTAATCTATATACATTTATTTTAAGTGACTGAACGGGATCTTAAGGACAAAAAATGTCTAACGATTTGTATGAATTGGATTCATATATCAATTGGAATTGTAAACAATGTTATGATTTGAGAAACATTTACAGATTCAGGTACCAGTTTTGGCACGTGAGCACTGCTTAAAAAAAATACTGGCTGATATTATACAAAACGGACAGATTTCCTAAATATGGACAGATTTACTTAATGGCGCACCTGTATTTTCCAAAGGGATTAAGCATTGAGGACAGAAAAAAAAGTTAAAATAAGAATTGTAAAAATAAATTGAAAATGAAAATGTTTTAGCCTGGTTTGTTTTTGGTGTTTTTCCCTCGCTGAAAAAACGGGTGCAACCTTTTCCTCTCTTTAGATACCTGGGCTGAAGACGCTCCAATTGACCAGTATGGGTTGAAGGGAGGTTCAGTGTGTCTGACTGTAGCAGAACAACCTGAGGAACTTAAAGGACTTAGATGGAAGGTCAATAGTACTGTAATAGTGGATGATAAAGACATATCTCCTAAATACAAGGAGAAGGTGGATTATAACCCAGTGAACCACACTCTGTGCATTAAGAATCTGACAGACACAGACAGTGGAATTTACATTGCAAATGCAAAGAAAAACGATTGGACAGATTCAACGTCTTCATACAAACTTAAGGTGTTGGGTGAGTTTTGTGATTTGATGTGTTTTGGTAGCCTGCTACAGTACCTTGCGAAAGTATTCGGCCCCCTTGAACTTTGTGACCTTTTGCCACATTTCAGGCTTCAAACATAAAGATATAAAACTTTATTTTTTTTGTGAAGAATCAACAACAAGTGGGACACAATCATGAAGTGGATCGACATTTATTGGATATTTCAAACTTTTTTAACAAATCAAAAACTGAAAAATTGGGCGTGCAAAATTATTCAGCCCCTTTACTTTCAGTGCAGCAAACTCTCTCCAGAAGTTCAGTGAGGATCTCTGAATGATCCAATGTTGACCTAAATGACTAATGATGATAAATACAATCCACCTGTGTGTAATCAAGTCTCCTTATAAATGCACCTGCACTGTGATAGTCTCAGAGGTCCGTTAAAAGCGCAGAGAGCATCATGAAGAACAAGGAACACACCAGGCAGGTCCGAGATACTGTTGTGAAGAAGTTTAAAGCCGGATTTGGATACAAAAAGATTTCCCAAGCTTTAAACATCCCAAGGAGCACTGTGCAAGCGATAATATTGAAATGGAAGGAGTATCAGACCACTGCAAATCTACCAAGACCTGGCCGTCCCTCTAAACTTTTAGCTCATACAAGGAGAAGACTGATCAGAGATGCAGCCAAGAGGCCCATGATCACTCTGGATGAACTGCAGAGATCTACAGCTGAGGTGGGAGACTCTGTCCATAGGACAACAATCAGTCGTATATTGCACAAATCTGGCCTTTATGGAAGAGTGGCAAGAAGAAAGCCATTTCTTAAAGATATCCATAAAAAGTGTTGTTTAAAGTTTGCCACAAGCCACCTGGGAGACACACCAAACATGTGGAAGAAGGTGCTCTGGTCAGATGAAACCAAAATTGAACTTTTTGGCAACAATGCAAAACGTTATGTTTGGCGTAAAAGCAACACAGCTGAACACACCATCCCATGTCAAACATGGTGGTGGCAGCATCATGGTTTGGGCCTGCTTTTCTTCAGCAGGGACAGGGAAGATGGTTAAAATTGATGGGAAGATGGTTTGGAGCCAAATACAGGACCATTCTGGAAGAAAACCTGATGGAGTCTGCAAAAGACCTGAGACTGGGACGGAGATTTGACTTCCAACAAGACAATGATCCAAAACATAAAGCAAAATCTACAATGGAATGGTTCAAAAATAAACATATCCAGGTGTTAGAATGGCCAAGTCAAAGTCCAGACCTGAATCCAATTGAGAATCTGTGGAAAGAACTGAAAACTGCTGTTCACAAATGCTCTCCATCCAACCTCACTGAGCTCGAGCAGTTTTGCAAGGAGGAATGGGAAAAAAATTCAGTCTCTCGATGTGCAAAACTGATAGAGACATACCCCAAGCGACTTACAGCTGTAATCGCAGCAAAAGGTGGCGCTACAAATTATTAACTTAAGGGGGCTGAATAATTTTGCACGCCCAATTTTTCAGTTTTTGATTTGTTGAAAAAGTTTGAAATATCCAATAAATGTCGTTCCACTTCATGATTGTGTCCCACTTGTTGTTGATTCTTCACAAAAAAATACAGTTTTATATCTTTATGTTTGAAGCCTGAAATGTGGCAAAAGGTCGCAAAGTTCAAGGGGGCCGAATACTTTCGCAAGGCACTGTATGTGTTTCTGCTTTGTTTCAAAAAGCTAATCTCCTTTAAAGTGTCTTCACCAGTCATACATGTGAAAAGTATATTTCTGAACTGTGTTGGTTGTTGTAGAAGCTGTTCCCATTCCAGCCATGCAGGTGACCTACTACAACTCAAGTACAGGACTTTGTAACATCACAGTGAATTGTTCAGGCTGGATGTTTTCTGTCTGTGATGGAGGTCAGTGCCCACTGTACCAGGATTCTCTGTCAGTCTCTGAGGTCAACATCACTGTTTCCAGTGGTAATGGATTCATCCAGTGTATCGTCAACAATCATGTCAGCGCAGAGACCAAATCACAACGCATGAATGACATATGTAAGTCTAATTTACTAACTTTTACCTTCTGTTCATACCTTCTATCATTATACAAATCTATTTATATATCAACAAGATTTTAACTTCATAGTTATTATTATTGTTCTCCAGCAAAATGTTGATTTGTACGCGTGTGTGTGTGTGACCTCTCAGGTATTGTTGAGAAGAAGGGGAGAGCTGCAGCATCACCAGTTGGCATCATTGTGGGTGGTGTTAGTGGTGGATTGCTTTTCATTGTGTTTGTTGGTGTAGGATGGATCATGTCAACCAGGAGATGGTGTAAATAGGATCTGACAATGCGGGTACTTTCAATTCATGTAAAAACAAATTAAAATCAGCAAAATGTGAGATACAAGGTCTTTCTAGGATGCTGGAGCTTTGTTTCTATAACATTTTATAGAATGACTATTCAAATGTTTTTACAGTATGTCTCTCCTAACATGTCAACCCAGTGAGCGCTCCACCAGGGGAGAGGCTGGAACCACAGAACACAGGGTTTCCTGAGGTAACATCAATCTACAACACTGCAAGTCAACCAGGAGCAGCATCGGGAGGAGAAGAGGGCAAACCAGGGGACAAGTACACCACCAGAAGAGAGGAAATAACTACAGTTCTCCCAACAGGCAGAGGCATTTTACAGCACTGTGCAGCAACCAGGGGTACAAGATCGCCATCAAGTGGACAAAGTGTGCTTCTGAGGCAGAGCCTATATCAGTCTTCGACAGCAACCGTACAGAAACCAGCTGCAGCACAGCACCACCCAAAGTGTGGAATAACTTCAACAAACCAGACAGTGAACTGCACAATGGGAGATACATCCGTCTCAGAAACCCTCTGATGTTACATGTCTGTAGCTAGGCTCCCATTAATTTGTCCAGTGACCTCCAGTGCCTTTGTGCACTTAGCCACACATTCTTTGTTTTGCTAAATTCTGAGTATTTCACATTTCTCTCTGGTAATATTTTGCTGTATGTTCATTAGCACAGCATACATGATCCCAATTTTAGCTTCAAGATGCTGGCAATTTGAAAAAGTAGATTGTGCTGATTTATTGGCACATTAAACCATGTCATTTAAAGACTCAGTGGATATTGCTAAAACAATGATGTCATATCTGAATTCTGCCATCTTTATGCATCTTCACCATTACCTGCTACGGTGCATTTCCCTTGCACTGACTTGAGACGTAATCGGAAAAAAAATGTTAAAACATTTAATTATTGAAATACAATTTCAGTTTAGGTCCTGAATTGGACTCACTCAATCACTCACTCACTCACTCACTCTCTCACTCACTCACTCACTCACTCACTCACTCACTCACTCAATCAATGAATTCACCATTCCAGCAACCATCCAACCAATCAGTCATATTATTATTTTTCTAATATATACTGTATGTCTAATTATGAATACTAATTTCACTAGAAAGTTATCCATCTATCCATTTCAGTATGTTCTGTAACATCCAGCTGGTTGTGTGGATGAACTACAAAAGTAAGACAATCAATTACAGCTAAAAGCAGAAGGATCTGGGAATAATGTCAGCAAACCAGACACAGTGTACTGCACAACAGGAGATAAACTACCTCTCCAACCCTCTCAGAGACTCACTGCTGTGACATTGACTAAGACTTGACATAGACTCAAACACCGAACCGCAAACACATGGAGAATAAAATGTTTACATCTTTTCACTTCATGTCTAATTACATCTAGCATTGTACATACTTTACCTATAAATGTATACAAAACAGTGGAATTTACAAATTAAATCCAATTGCTATAACCCATCTCCAACTACATAGTTACATTTTCCTGAATAGAAGGTTGAGATGACAGTGTAAATCAACAATAGCAATACAAGGGCCTTGGTCAGGGAGGTGCCCAAGAACCCGATGGTCATTCTGACAGAGCTCCAAAGTTCCTCTGTGGAGATGGGAGAACCTTCCACAAGGTCAACCATCTCTGCAGCACTCTACCAATCAGGCCTTTATGGTAGAGACCAAATGTTTTTTTTCTATTTCAACTTATTTGAGAAGAAATAGGGAATTATTTAATAAAAGTGGAGGGTGCCAATATTTTTGGTCACAACTGACCTATGTATACAATGTTTTGCTTTTGAGTGTTCAGCTGAGTTGTGCGTGTGTGTGTGTGTGTGTGTGTGTGTGTGTGTGTGTGTGTGTGTGTGTGTGTGTGTGTGTGTGTGTGTGTGTGTGTGTGTGTGTGTGTGTGTAGATGTGTGCAAATGTATGCCTTAAAAACATCCTGACTTGATGTTCTCATTAAGAGTTGTATTGTCCATCCAGACCCACAATTTCTCTTGCTTCTCATCTGTCAGTCCAATCCAGGGACTGTGTTCATAAGGATCAATTCTCAGAAAACCACACATTTGTCAACCAATGGACCAACGGTTCTCATCCTGATGAAAGCCTTGATGGCTGAACATATATTTTTTTATACTATTCTAAATGAAGTATATTTTTAACTTGAAGAGCGAGAGCCCAGTCTGCTTTCCACTCAAGTCAACCAATGGAGACCGACATGCAAAACACAGAGATACTGAAAGAAGGATGTATCCTAACGTGAATTCTGCACTTATATCTGAGAGTCATGTAACAATAAATTACACTAAATGACTAAGAGTAAGTGGACAACCGTTCGTCAAACATCTCATTCCAAAATCATGGGCATTAATATGGAGTTGGTCCCACCTTTGCCTCTATAACAGCCTCCACTCATCTTGAAAGGCTTTCCACCAGATGTTGGAACATTGCTATGGGGATGACTTACTTTCATTAAGCCACAAGAGCCTTATTGAGGTAGGGCACTGATGTTGGGCGATTAGGCCTGGCTCGCAGTCGACATTCCAATTCATCCCAAAGGTGTTCAATGGGGTTGAGGTCAGGGCTCTGAGCAAGCCCGTCAAGTTCTTCCACACCGATCTCGACAAACCATTTCTGTACGGACCTCACTTTGTGCATGGGGGCATTGATATGCTGAAACAGGAAAGGGCCTTCCCCAAACTGTAGCCACAAAGTTGGAAGCAGAAAATCGTTTAGAATGTCATTGTATTCAGTAGCTTTAAGATTTCCCTTCACTGGAACCAAGGGGCCTAGCCCGAACAATGAAAAACAGCCCCAGAATTTACAGTTGGCACTATGCATTGGGGCAGGTAGTGCTCTCCTGGCATCCACCAAATGCAGATTAGTCCAGACTGCTACGCTTCAGCACTCTGCGGTCCCGTTCTGTGAGCTTGTGCGACCTACCACTTCGCGATTGAGCTGCTGTTGCTCCTAGACCTTTCCACTTCACAATAATAGCAGTCACAGTTGACCAGGTCAGCCTTAGCAGGGCAAAAATGGAACTGACTTGTTGGTAATGTTGACTGACTTGAAGGGGTGTCCATGTACTTTTGTATATTGTACTACACCTCCAATCCTACCTGCTCCTGCTGACTCTCTATGATGACCAGATGTCCTCCATCGTGGATGCAGGCGTACTAACTCTGTTCCCAGGTCAGTTTGTCTTTAGAGAAGTAGTAACATGATCCATTGTAGAACTCCCAGCCAGGAGAACACAGCTGACTGGTATTACATCTCTTCTGATTCCCTAGAAGAGAGAAGAGATAACATCATTGAAATGTGATAACTTCACTTCTATATCCTGTGATGGTCTTGTTAAATGTGTGTGTGCCCCTTTAAAACCTCTTTGGTATAGGGGGCAGCATTTTCACTTTTGGATGAAAAGCATGCCCAAATTAAGCTGCCTGCTACTCAGCCGTAAAAGCTAGAATATCAATATATCCTCAGTCCCAGTTGCTAATACATGCATATCAGTAGTAGTAGATTTGGATAGAAACCACTCTGAAGTTTCTAAAACTGTTTGAATGCTGTATGTGAGTATAACAGAACTCATATGGCAGGCAAAGACCTGAGAACAATCCAAACAGGAAGTGAGAAATCTGAGGTTAATAGTTTTTGAACTCTGCCCTATTGAATACACAGAGTGATATGGTTAATGTTGCACTTCCTACGCCTTCCACTAGATGTCAACAGTAATTAGAAACTGTTTTGAGGATTCTGCTCTAAAGGAGGGGGAATGAAAGGGGATTGACTGAGTGGTCCGGCAGAGAGCCCAGGGTGCGCGGCACGCGGTCATGTGAAAGAGACTTATTTTTCCATGGATGTTCTACAGACAAAGGGATTCTTTATGATAAAAACATCCGAAAGATTGATTATATACATTGTTTGAAATGTTTCTACGACCAGTAATATTACTTTTTGGAATTTTCGTCCACCATTTCCGCTGGAATTGCCTGCGCCTCATGAGTTTCGATTTGTTTACTAAACGCGCGAACAAAAGGATTATATTTGGACATAAATGATCGACATTATCGAACAAATCAAGCATTTATTGTGGACCTGGGATTCCTGGAAGTGCATTCTGATGAAGATCATCAAAGGTAAGGTAATATTTATCATACTATTTCTTACTAATGTTGACTCCAAAACATGGCGGAAATCTGTTTGGCTAGCTTGGGTTCTGAGCGCCGTACTCAGATTATTGCTTTTTCGGTAAAGTTTTTTTTAAAATCTAACACAGCAGTTACATTAAGGAGAAGTGGATCTATAATTCCATGTACACAGCTCAAAAAAATAAAGGGAACACTAAAATAACACATCCTAGATCTGAATGAATGAAATATTCTTATTAAATACTTTTTTCTTTACATAGTTGAATGTGCTGACAACAAAATCACACAAAAATTATCAATGGAAATCAAATTTATCAACCCATGGAGGTCTGGATTTGGAGTCACACTCAAAATTAAAGTGGAAAACCACACTACAGGCTGATCCAACTTTGATGTAATGCCCTTAAAACAAGTCAAAATGAGGCTCAGTAGTGTGTGTGGCCTCCACGTGCCTGTATGACCTCCCTACAACACCTGGGCATGCTCCTGATGAGGTGGCGGATGGTCTCCTGAGGGATCTCCTCCCAGACCTGGACTAAAGCATCCGCCAACTCCTGGACAGTCTGTGGTGGATGGAGTGAGACATGATGTCCCAGATGTGCTCAATTGGGCGGGCCAGTCCATAGCATCAATGCCTTCCTCTTGCTGGAACTGCTGACACTCCAGCCACATGAGGTCTAGCATTGTCTTGCATTAGGAGGAACCCAAGGCCAACCGCACCAGCATATGGTCTCACAAGGGGTCTGAGGATCTCATCTCGGTACCTAATGGCAGTCAGGCTACCTCTGGCGAGCACATGGAGGGCTGTGCGGCCCCCCAAAGAAATGCCACCCCACACCATGACTGACCCCCGCCAAACCGGTCATGCTGGAGGATGTTGCAGGCAGTAGAACGTTCTCCACGGCACGTAACGTCCACAGTTCGTCACGTCTGTCACGTGCTCAGTGTGAACCTGCTTTCATCTGTGAAGAGCACAGGGCGCCAGTGGCGAATTTGCCAATCTTGGTGTTCTCTGGCAAATGCCAAACATCATGCACGGTGCTGGGCTGTAAGCACAACCCCCACCTGTGGACGTCGGGCCCTCATACCACCCTCATGGAGTCTGTTTCTGACCGTTTGAGCAGACACATGCACATTTGTGGCCTGCTGGAGGTCATTTTGCAGGGCTCTGGCAGTGCTCCTCCTGCTCCTCCTTGCACAAAGGCGGAGGTAGCGGTCCTGCTGCTGGGTTGTTGCCCTCCTACGGCCTCCTCCACGTCTCCTGATGTACTGGCCTGTCTCCTGGTACCACCTCCATGCTCTGGACACTACGCTAACAGACACAGCAAACCTTCTTGCCAAAGCTCGCATTGATGTCCCTTCCTGGATGAGCTGCACTACCTGAGCCACTTGTGTGGGTTGTAGACTCCGTCTCATGCAACCACTAGAGTGAAAGCACCGCCAGAATTCAAAAGTGACCAAAACATCAGCCAGGAAGCATAGGAACTGAGAAGTGGTCTGGTCACCACCTGCAGAAACACTCCTTTATTGGGGGTGTCTTGCTAAATGCCTATAATTACCACCTGTTGTCTATTCCATTTGCACAACAGCATGTGACATTTATTGTCAATCAGTGTTGCTTCCTAAGTGGACAGTTTGATTTCACAGAAGTGTGATTGACTTGGAGTTACATTGTGTTGTTTAAGTGTTCCCTTTATTTTTTTGAGCAGTGTATACATAGTAGTGTATTATGTTGTATGAGCATAATTACTGTCTTACCCTAATTAGCCAGGATGTCCCTAGTTTGACAGTGGTGCTCCATTTTCAAATCAAATCAACATTTATTGGTCACATACACGTGATTAGCAGATGTTATTGCGGGTGTGCGAAATGCTTGTGCTTCTACAAAAAAATATATATATACCAGACACACAAATCTAAATAGGAATGAATTAAGACTATATACATATAGACGAGCGAAATGAGTAATGCAAGATATGTAAACATTATTAAGTGACAGATACCGTAGAATAGTATAGAATACAGTATATACATATGAGATGAGTAATGCCAGAGGGAGAGCCCGTTTCATCATAGCGCTTAATGGGTTTTCCAACTGCACTTGAAGAAACTTTAAAAGTTCTTGAAATGTTCCGTATTGACTGACCTTTGTGTCTTAAAGTAATGATGGACTGTTGTTTCTCTTTGCTTATTTGATTGTTCCTGCCATAATATTGACTTGGTCTTTTACCAAATAGGCCTACCTTCTCTAGGGAGAGCAAACAAGGGATCCGCTCTAGGGAAGTCATAATCCTGGTCGTAATGATGGAAGTTCTGGTGAGTTACCGCTGCTCTAATATCCAATAACTCTTCCCGGTATAATGACACAAAACAATTCCTGAGCTAATAACGTAAAAAATAGTACAAAAACAAACAAAATACTTCCCGGTGTAATGACAAAACAATTCCTGAGCTAATAACGTAAAAAATAGTATAAAAACAAACAAAATACTTCCCGGTGTAATGCCACAAAACAATTCCTGAGCTAATAACGTAAAAAATAGTACAAAAACAAACAAAATACTTCCCGGTGTAATGACAAAACAATTCCTGAGCTAATAACGTAAAAAATAGTACAAAAACAAACAAAATACTTCCCGGTGTAATGACACAAAACAATTCCTGAGCTAATAACGTAAAAAATAGTACAAAAAC
This sequence comes from Oncorhynchus mykiss, assembly GCF_013265735.2. Classification (NCBI taxonomy): domain Eukaryota; kingdom Metazoa; phylum Chordata; class Actinopteri; order Salmoniformes; family Salmonidae; genus Oncorhynchus; species Oncorhynchus mykiss. The sequence goes on from NC_048573.1 coordinate 14,859,574, forward strand.
AAACAAAATACTTCCCGGTGTAATGACACAAAACAATTCCTGAGCTAATAACGTAAAAAATAGTACAAAAACAAACAAAATACTGCAGAGTTGCTTAAGAGCTAGTCGCAATACTGCCATCTCAGTCGGCACCATCATAGCACTTCATGATGATAGAGGTGAGTGCTACGGGGCGATAGTCAGTTACCTTTGCCTTCTTGGGTACAGTAACAATGGTGGCCATCATGAAGCACGTGGGAACAGCAGACTGGGATAGGCAGAGATTGAATATTCCCTTAAACACACCAGCCAGCTGGTCTGAGCATGCCCCGAGGAAACGCTAGGGATGCCAACTGGGCATCCTTTTGAGGGTTTAAATGTTTTACTCATGTCGCCCCAGGAGAAGGAGAGCCCACAGTCCATGGTAGTGGGCCGCGTCAGTGACACTGTGTTATATTCAACGCGTGCAAAGAATGTGTTTAGCCTGTCTGGAAGCAAGATGTGGATCTCGGTGATGTGGCTGGTTTTCCTTTTCTAGTCCGTGATTATCTGTAGTCCCTGCCACATACATCTCGTGTCTGAGCCATTGAATTACGACTACACTTTATCTCTGTACTGACTTTTAGCTTGTTTGATTGCATTGCGGAGTATATATTCTGCCATATTACCAGTCACCTTGCCATGTTTAAATGCGGTGGTTCGCTCTTTCAGTTTCGCGCGAATGCTACCATCGATCCGCGGTTTCTGGTTAGGGTAGGTTTTAATAGTAACAGTGGGTACTACATCTCCTATTCACTTCCTTGTAAACTCAGTCACTGAATCTTTTCAGTTTTCCCAGTTTTCTCAGTTTCTCCTACATTTCCCCCATGTGGGCCAGCCCCCTAGCATTTTGAGTTCTACCAATGAGCTTTAGCCCCTCGCCATATGAGTGACATCTAGCAAGACGTACATCATGCAATCACAGCATAGTGAGAGCAATCTGAACATATGTGAAGTAGTACGCAATTTTCAAAGACCACTTTTGGCTCATGAGAGATACTTTCACAACTACTGGCTAAAAAGTGCCGGAAAAAGTGCCGGAGAATCTCTTTAATGGTATATATACCCATTGACTCTTGAACAATGTAACTTATAAATGCCTCGTGAGCTAAGTTCAATTGCCGTACCCCATCAGCTGAAGACCCATTGAGAATTTTATAATTACTTTTTAGGGAAGGGTGGGCCTGAAAAGGACAGTTTTCTTATGTCATATCCTCTCTGCAGCAGTTCTGATGAGCTGGTCAGTACTCGTACTGTGTATCACTTCCTATTTACCAAACCAGGAAAAGTGCTGGGGTGGCAACATTTCAGTTTGAACCACATTGCTGATAACAAAACTCTATCATTGAATGTCTGGCATTACATTGGAATACCCCTGGTAATAAAACGGAATAGAATATTATAGACTATTATAGAACATTATAGAATAGAAGAGAAATGTCAAAATAGAACTCTCCAAACAGCTACTTTAGGTTGATCAGTTTTAGTCCAGTTGCAACATCAGGAAATACTAACAGAAATAACTTGAGACGTGACATCCTTTCTCTGATAAAAATAGTGATGTGCAACGTTTTTATAACATCTAAGATAGAAAGGACCTCTCACTATACTTTAACATTAAACTACTGTAGTTCTTCAACCAACACACACAAATGACACGCTTCAAGAACATGGTCATAAGATCTCCTGAAATGTGATTGCAAAGAGGTCTTCCAAGTAAGCAAAGGTCAACATCAGTGTGGGTTATTTACATGTAAATGTAAATGGTGTACATTTTCTGTAATTTAGCAGATGCTCTTACCCAGAGTTATTTACAGTGACTGCATACATTTTCATACTTTTTCGTACTGGTCACCTGAGGGAATCGAATCCACAACCCTGGTGTTGCAAGTGCCATGCTGTACCAAATTATTCATCATTTCCATTACTGTATTACGTTCCATGTGTAAACTACTTGACCAGGTCTGGCTCATAGCATCAAAATCCCTCAAGAATTCTGTACAGTATGTGTTTATATCTACGATGCATTTCGGAGACTATTCAGACCCTTTGACTTTTCCACATTTTGTTACATTACAGCCTTATTCTAAAATGGATTACATAGTTGTTTCACCCTCATCAATCTACACCTAATATTCATGACAAAGCAAAAACACGTTTTTAGAAATGTTTGTTAATTTATTTTCATTTTTTAATGAAAAATTAACATTTACGTAAGTATTCAGACCCTTTACCCAGTACTTTGTTGAAGCAATTTTGGCAGCGTTTAAAGCCTCAAGTCTTCTTGAGTATGATGCTAAAAGCTTGGCACACCTGTATTTGGGGAGTTTCTCCCATTCTTCTCTGCAGATCCTCTCAAGTTCAGTCAGGTTGGATCGGGAGCGTTGCTGCACAGCTATTTTCAGTTCTCTCCAGTGATGTTGGATCAGGTTCAAGTCCGGGCTCTGGCTGGCCAATCAAGGACATTCAAGGACTTGTCGCTGAAGCCACTTCTGCGTTGTCTTGGCTGTGTGCTTAGGGTCGTTGTCCTGTTGGAAGGTGAACCTTTACTCTAGTCTGAGGTCCTGAGCACTCTGGAGCAGGATTTCTCTGTATTTTGCTCTGTTCATCCAGCCCTCAATGCTGACTAGTCTTCCAGTCCATGGGTCTGAAAGACATCCACACAGCATGATGCTAGCCACCATTGGAATTTAGGCCAAAGAGTTCAATCTTGGTTTCATCAGATCAGAGAATCTTGTTTCTCATGGTCTGAGTCCTTTAGGTGCCTTTTGACAAACTACAAGCGAGCTGTCATGTACTTTTTACTGAGGAGTGGCTTCCATCTGGCTACTCTACCATAAAGGCCTGATTGGTGGAGTGCTACAGAGGTTGTTGTCCTTCTGGAAGGTTCTCCATTCTCCACAGAGGAACTCTGGAGCACTGTCCGAGTGACTATCTGGTTCTTGGTCACCTCCCTGACTCATGCCCTTCTCCCCCAATATCTCAGTTTGGCCGAGCGCCAGCTCTAGGAAGAGTCTTGTGGGTTCCAAACTTCTTACATTTAAGAATGATTTATGCCACTGTATTCTTGGGGACCGTCAATGCTGCAGAAATGTTTTGGTACCCTTCCCCAATTCCTTCAACCACATGGCTTGGTTTTTGCTCTGACGTGCACTGTCAACTGTGAGACCAAATCATGTCCAATCAATTGAATTTACCACAGGTGGACACCAATCAAGTTGTAGAAAATATTTAAGGATGATCAATGGAAACAGGATGCACCTGAGCTCAATTTTGAGTGTCATAGCAAAGGGTCTGAATACTTATGTAAATAAGGTATTTCAGTTTTTTATTTTCATACGTTTGCAAACATTTCAAAAACCTCTTTTCACTTTGTCATTATGTTGTTGTTTTTTTTAATCCCCTTTTCACCCCAATTTTGTGGTATCCAATTGTTGTTAGTAATTACTATCTTGTCTCATCGCTACAACTTCCGTACGGCTCGGGAGAGACGAAGGTCGAAAGCCATGCATCCTCCGAAGCACAACCCAACCGCACTGCTTCTTAACACAGCGCAACTCCAACCTGGAAGCCAGCCGCACCAATATGTTGGAGGAAACACCGTGCACCTGGCTACCTTGGTTAGTGCGCACTGCGCCCAGCCCACCATAGGAGTCGCTGGTGCGCAATGAGACAAGGATATCCCTACCGGCTAGGCCGATTGTGCGTCGCCCCACAGACCTCTCGGTCACGGCCGGCTGCTACAGAGCCTGGGCGCAAACCCACAGTCTCTGGTGGCACAGCTAGCGCTGTGATGCAGTGCCCTAGACCACTGCGCCACCCGGGAGGCTTCATTATGGGTTATTGTGTGTAGATTGATGAGGGAAAAAATATATGTAATCCATTTTAGAATAAGGCTGTAATGTAACTAAATCTTGAAAAAGTCAAGAGGTCTGAATGCTTTCTGAATGCACTGTATGTGGACAGACAGACAGACAGACTGTGTCTCTGTCACGGAGACCACCATGCAGGAAGTGACACAAGATGTTACCTGAAATGTAGAAGGGGACCTTTGTCAGTAGTCAAGGGCCCACTTCCTCCCGAAAACACACAAGTCTGCCGGTTTTTCATGTACCTCAACCACACTGAACAATGAGCATGCAGGAGAACTCATGCAAACCCTTCCGCTGGCACATGACGCCTACATTAAAATATACACACACATTGTTCTGAAACCATTGTCATAGAAATATTTAGTCTGTCATATTTCACAAATACCGGAGCATGTGAGTTCAAATATACTTTTTATTACTTTATAATAAATGCCGAGCTGGATGATGAATACAACGGCCTTCCAGTCTTGGCACACATTTGTCCTCCTTACGTCATACTCATAGTAACTACTCTTAATGGCTCATCACCTCTGGTATTTAGCCACTGTTATCATATTGACTTCATATTAGGACATGGAACCTGTAGAGCCACAGAAATAGTTTCATGCATGTAGGACCATAGCAACAGATCTTGGCACTCCTCAGGAATAACCAATACATGTCATCCTGCTAACTCTTCTGAAAGGGACACCCCTGTTCTGGAAAATACCCAAAAAGTGTAACCACAGCAACAGTAAACAAGTTGGCCATAATAGTTACAAGAATATCCATCCGTGCATGTCTAATAGTGTCAAATGACCCAAAGCACATAACTAGTTTTGCTGGCTCCTTCTGAAAAAAACAATTGCCACATATGTACTAAAACATTCACAATACCATAAGTCTGATCAGTATAGTAACAGACCCCAAACACACCCACTCCTCATGGTCTAACTCTCAAGCTGATGGAGGGGTGTTTTCAGAGAACCACCATACAGTGTGACTTCCTTTTTAACTAACATACAGCGAGTCTATTCTAGAACAGCAGCCCTCATCAAAGGAAATCTCTTCTCGCTCTTCTTTATTCTCTCTCTCTCTTCTCTGTTTGTTTTCGCAAGTCTAGCTAGCTACCAGTCAGTCACAGAGAGATAGGGAGGACGTACAGCCAGAGGAAACAGACATACAACTCCTAACAGAGATGTCTGGTGGTCCCCTCTCCTCCTTCTCCAAACAGGGAATACTCCTACTCTCTATCCTCCACTATGGTTGGTATTGTATGGAATCTTTTTCATGTTTTGTATCAATTACATTTGCTTGCTTGCATGATAAAGTTAGGAATAATAGTTAAACTGTTAACTTCCTTGGTTTTTAACTCTAACTTTAACCCTTATCCTAACCTTAACCTTTACCCCAACCATTATTCTAAACCTAACCTTAACTTAATTTTAGCAAGCAGTTGCTTATCAACTGATAGTTTCTTGATAATTTGACCATCTGTATATCATCTACAGTGCAATCAGAATGTATTCAGACCCCTTCCCTTTTTCCACATTTTCTTAAGTTACAGCCTTGTTCTAAAATGGAATAAATAAATACACATTCTCATAAATCTACACACAATGCCCAACAATGACAATGCAAAAACAGGTTTTTAGAATTTCTTGAAAAAGTATTTAAAATAAAAAACTGAAATAAATATATATAAATATATATAAATAAATAAACTGATTCCTTACTTACATAAGTATTCAGACCTTTTGCTATGAGACTCGAAATTCAGCTCAGGTGGATCGTGTTTCCATTGATCATCCTTGAGATGTTTTTAACAACTTGATTGGAGTCCACCTGTGCTAAATTAAATTAATTTGACATGATTTGGAAAGGCACACACCTGTCTACTTAAAACCTGTTATGGATGATGCGAATTTTCGCAGCTTTTTGTAAAAAATCGCGCAACATTTCAAAGTCCTGCTACTCATGCCAGGAATATAGTACATGCATATGATAAGTATGTGTGTATAGAAAACACTCTGAAGTCTCTAAAACTGGTTAAATCGGGTCTGTGGCTATAACAGAACGTGTTTAGGAGTAAAAATCCCTGGTAAAACTGTTTACCAAAAACACAAAAAAAATATTTGTCCGCCATTCAATGTATTGTTTAAGTTGCGACCTAAAATAAATGAGGATCCCCTGTAAACGCCTACAGCTTCCACACGATGTCGCCCTTGCTGTCAATTTCTGACTCATTTATCCTTGGTTACAACACGAATAGGCCCCTCCTTTCTTGAGGCGAACCACAGTATGTTGTGAAACTGAAAAAATGGATGATGATTTCCAGACTTGCTGCTATCGAATACAGATCGCCCCGTGATCAATTTGATACATCATTAACGTTTATTAATACCTAAAGTTGGTTTAGAAAAGTCGTTTGAAGTGATTTGTAAAAGTTTATAGGCGACTTTTGTAATTTTAAAAAGTGACGTTGCGTCTTGTAAATGGGCTTTTTGCAGCATCAGACTGGCCTTCAGCAAATGACATTTTGGGTATACAATGACGGATTTAATCGGGAAAAATACCCAATTGTGATGTTTATGGGACATATAGGAGTGCCAACAAAGAAGCTCGTCCAAGGTAATGAATGTTTTATATTTTATTTCTGCGTTTTGGGTAGCGCCGGCTACCGCAAAATCTGTTGTTTACGTGTCGTGCTGGTATTTTGGGGGGGTGCATGCTATCAGATAATAGCTTCTCATGCTTTCGCCGAAAAGCATTTTACAAATCTGACTTGGTGGCTAGATTCACAACGAGTGTAGCTTTAATTCAGTACCTTGCATGTGTATTTTTATGAAAGTTTGAGATTTATTGAGTACTATACTCGAGTACTATAGGTGGAGCTCTGAAATTTCCGCTGAGCTGTTCCTGTGCAGGGACCACCTCCGTAAGAAGATAAGGTACCACAGTTGGCAGTGCATGTCAAAGCAAAAACCAAGCCATGAGGTCGAAGGTTTTGTCCGAGGCACAGATCTGGGAATGGTACCAATAAATGTCTGCTTCATTGAAGGTCCCCAAGAACACAGTGGCCTCCATCATTCTTAAATGGAAGAAGTTTGGAAGCACCAAAACTCTTCCTAGAGCTGGCCGCCCGGCCAAACTGAAACTTCCAGGTCAATCATCTCTGCAGCACTCCAAAAATCAGGCCTTGGAGCCAAAAACACCTAAAGGACTCTCAGACCATGAGAAACAAGATTCTCTGTTCTGATGAAACCAAGATTGAACTATTTGGTCTAAATTCCAACTGTTACATCTGGAAGAACCCTGGTACCATCCCCAACACCTGAAGCATGGTGGTGGAAGCATCATGCTGTGTGGATGCTTTTCAGCGAAAGGGACTGGGAGACTAGTCAGGATCAAGGGAAAGATGAACAGAGCAAAGTACAAAGATATCCTCCATGAAAACCTGCTCCAGAGTGCCCAGGACCTCAGACTGGGGTGCAGGTTTGCTTTCTGACAGGACAATGACCCTAAGCACACAGCTAAGACAACGCAGGAGTGGCTTTGGGACAAGTCTCTGAATGTCCTTGAGTGGCGCAGCCAGAGCTCGGACATCAACCTGATCGAACATCTCTGGAGAGACCTGAAAATAGCTGTGCAGCGATTGGAGGAAAGCACAAGTACAGGTGCGCCAAGCTTGTAGCGTCATACCCAAGAAGACTTGATGCTGTATTGGCTGCCAAAGGTGCTTCAACAAAGTACTGAGTGAAGCAAGCCTGGGCAACTCCAGTCCTCGGGGGCGTGATTGGTGTCACACCTTTTCCCCAGCCCCAGGTAACACACCTGACTCCAATAATCAACTAATCATGATCTTCAGTTTTAAATGTAATTTGTTTAAATCCGCTGTGTTTGCTATGGATGGAGAAAGGTGTGACACCAATCAGGCCCCCAGGCCTAGAGTAATGCTTATGTAAATGTGATATTTCAGTTGTGTATTCTTTATACATTTGCACACATTTATAGAAACCTGTTTTTGCTTTGTAATGATGGGGTATTGTGTATAGATTGATGAGGGGAATAACAATTTAATCCATTTTAGAGTAAGGTTGTAACGCAATAAGATTTGGAATAAGTCAAGGGGTCTGAATACTTTTTTCAGGACAAGAACCACTGCTGTTATGTTCGACATATTACATTTTGCTTTGTTGTAACTGTATTATTTTATTATTGTATTCTTACTTCATGAAAGAAGACATTGTTTAAAGGTTAATGATATGTGATTAATAGTAGACTGCCATGAATGTATTATGTTGCCCATGCAGTGTATGTATCACGACTCCATATATTGACCCAGATGCAGACACAAGAGGCGGATAGTACAGTTCTCAGATGATTTACTGGATTCTGGAGTCGCCTCTTCACTGTTGATGTTGAGTCTGGTGTTTTGCGGGTACTATTTAATGAAGCTGCCAGTTGAGGACTTGTGAGGCGTCTGTTTCTCAAACTGGACACTCTAATGTACTTGTCCTATAGCTCAGTTGTGCACCGGAGCCTCCCTCTCCTCTTTCTATTCTGGTTTGAGCCAGTTTGCGCTGTTCTGTGAAGGGAGTAGTACACAGCGTTGTACGAGTGTCATGTACTGTCATGTTGTCTTGTCTCTGTCCTTTCCCTTCACCCTGTCTCCCTCTGCTGGTCGTGTTAGGTTACCTTTTCTCCCCCGCTTTCCCCCAGCTGTCCCTTGTCTCCTCTAACTACCCATTCACCCCGTTCCCCACCTGTTCCCTTTTTTCCCTCTGATTAGGTCCCAATATCTCTCTCTGTTTCTGCTCCTGTCCTTGTCGGATTCTTGTTTGTTTGTGTCATTCATGCCTGAACCAGACTGTCGTCATGTTTGCTGTAACCTTGTCCTGTCCTGTCGGAATCTGCCGGTCCATCTGAGCCTACCTATGTTTGGTAATTAAAGAAGCTCTGTTTAAGTTGATTCGCTTTTGGGTCCTCATTCACGCACCGTAACAGAAGAATCCGACCAAGAATGGACCCAGCGACTTCGGATCCTCTCCACTCAGCCGTCGAGATCCAGGGAGCGATGCTAGGCAGACACAAGCAGGAATTGTCTGCTGCTCGACATGCCGTTGAGACCCTGGCCACCCAAGTCTCCAACCTCACAGAACAGGTTCACCATCTCCGCCTCGATCCACCGGCCACTTCCAGGGCTTTCGAATCTCCGGAGCCCAGAATCAATAACCCGCCGTGTTACTCTGGGGAGCCCACTGAATGCCGCTCGTTCCTCACTCAGTGTGATATTGTGTTTTCTCTCCAGCCCAACACTTACTCCAGGAGCACTGCTCGTGTCGCCTACGTCATATCTCTCCTTATTGGACGGGCTCGTGAGTGGGGCACGGCAATCTGGGAGGCAAGGGCTGAGTGTACTAACCAGTATCAAGACTTTAAGGAGGAGATGATACGGGTTTTTGATCGATCTGTTTTTGGGGAGGAGGCTTCCAGGGCCCTGTCTTCCCTATGTCAAGGCAATCGATCCATAACAGACTACTCTATTGAGTTTCGCACTCTTGCTGTCTCCAGTGGCTGGAACGAGCCGGCCTTGCTCGCTCGTCTTCTGGAGGGTTTCCGCGCAGAGGTAAAGGATGAGATTCTCTCCCGGGAGGTTCCTTCCAGCGTGGATTCCTTGATTGAACTCGCTATTCGCATTGAGCGACGGGTTGATCTTCGTCACCGAGCTCGTGGAAAGGAGCTCGCGCTCTCCGTCGCCTCCCTCTCCGCATCACTACCATCTTCCTCTGCCGGCTCGGGTGCTGAGCCCATGCAGCTGGGAGGTATCCGCATCTCGACTGAGGAGAGGGAATGGAGAATCACCAACCGCCTCTGTCTCTATTGCGGTTCCGCTGGTCATTTTGTCACTTCATGTCCAGTAAAAGGCCAGAGCTCGTCAGTAAGCGGAGGGCTACTGGTGAGCGCTACTACTCCTGTCTCTCCTTCAAGATCCTGCACTACCTTGTCGGTCCATCTACGCTGGACCGGTTCGTCAGCTTCCTGCAGTGCCTTAATAGACTCTGGGGCGGAGGGCTGTTTTATGGACGAGACCTGGGCTCGGGAACATGACATTCCTCTCAGACAGTTAAAGGAGCCCACGGCCTTGTTCGCCCTGGATGGTAGTCCTCTCCCCAGGATTCAGCGTGAGACGCTACCTTTAACCCTCACTGTTTCTGGTAATCATAGTGAAACCATTTCTTTTTTAATTTTTCGTTCACCTTTTACACCTGTTGTTTTGGGCCATCCCTGGTTAGTTTGTCATAATCCTTCCATTAATTGGTCTAGTAATTCTATCCTCTCCTGGAACGTCTCTTGTCATGTGAAATGTTTAATGTCTGCTATCCCTCCTGTTTCCTCTGTCTCTTCTTCACAGGAGGAGCCTGGTGATTTGACAGGGGTGCCGGAGGAATATCACGATCTGCGCACGGTGTTCAGTCGGTCCAGGGCCACCTCTCTTCCTCCACACCGGTCGTATGATTGTAGTATTGATCTCCTTCCGGGAACCACCCCCCCCCGGGGTAGACTATACTCTCTGTCGGCTCCCGAACGTAAGGCTCTCGAAGATTATTTGTCTGTAGCTCTTGACGCCGGTACCATAGTCCCCTCCTCCTCTCCCGCCGGAGCGGGGGTTTTTTTTGTCAAGAAGAAGGACGGGTCTCTGCGCCCCTGCATAGATTATCGAGGGCTGAATGACATAACAGTGAAGAATCGTTATCCGCTTCCTCTTATGTCTTCAGCCTTCGAGATCCTGCAGGGAGCCAGGTTTTTCACTAAGTTGGACCTTCGTAACGCTTACCATCTCGTGCGCATCAGGGAGGGGGACGAGTGGAAGACGGCGTTTAACACTCCGTTAGGGCACTTTGAATACCGGGTTCTTCCTTTCGGCCTCGCTAACGCTCCAGCTGTCTTTCAGGCATTAGTCAATGATGTCCTGAGAGACATGCTGAACATCTTTGTTTTCGTTTACCTTGACGATATCCTGATTTTTTCACCGTCACTCCAGATTCATGTTCAGCACGTTCGACGTGTCCTCCAGCGCCTTTTAGAGAATTGTCTTTTTGTGAAGGCTGAGAAGTGCACTTTTCATGCCTCCTCCGTCACATTTCTCGGTTCTTTTATTTCCGCTGAAGGCATTAAGATGGATCCCGCTAAGGTCCAAGCTGTCATTGATTGGCCCGTCCCTAAGTCACGCGTCGAGCTGCAGCGCTTTCTCGGCTTCGCGAACTTCTATCGTCGTTTCATCCGTAATTTCGGTCAGGTGGCAGCTCCTCTCACAGCCCTTACTTCTGTCAAGACGTGCTTTAAGTGGTCCGTTTCCGCCCAGGGAGCTTTTGATCTCCTCAAGAATCGTTTTACATCCGCTCCTATCCTTGTTACACCTGACGTCTCTAGACAGTTCGTTGTCGAGGTTGACGCGTCAGAGGTGGGAGTGGGAGCCATCCTTTCTCAGCGCTCCCTCTCTGACGACAAGGTCCACCCATGCGCGTATTTTTCTCATCGCCTGTCGCCGTCGGAACGTAACTATGATGTGGGTAACCGCGAACTGCTCGCCATCCGGTTAGCCCTAGGCGAATGGCGACAGTGGTTGGAGGGGGCGACCGTTCCTTTTGTCGTTTGGACTGACCATAGGAACCTTGAGTACATCCGTTCTGCCAAACGACTTAATGCGCGTCAGGCGCGTTGGGCGCTGTTTTTCGCTCGTTTCGAGTTCGTGATTTCTTATCGTCCGGGCTCTAAGAACACCAAGCCTGATGCTTTGTCTCGTCTCTTCAGTTCTTCAGTAGCCTCCACTGACCCCGAGGGGATTCTCCCTGAGGGGCGTGTTGTCGGGTTGACTGTCTGGGGAATTGAGAGGCAGGTAAAGCAAGCACTCACTCAAACTCCGTCGCCGCGCGCTTGTCCTAGGAACCTTCTTTTCGTTCCCGTTCCTACTCGTCTGGCCGTTCTTCAGTGGGCTCACTCTGCCAAGTTAGCCGGCCACCCTGGCGTTCGGGGTACGCTTGCTTCCATTCGCCAGCGTTTCTGGTGGCCCACCCGGGAGCATGACACGCGTCGTTTCGTGGCTGCTTGTTCGGTCTGCGCGCAGACTAAGTCCGGTAACTCTCCTCCTGCCGGCCGTCTCAGGCCGCTTCCTATTCCCTCTCGACCATGGTCTCACATCGCCTTAGATTTTGTCACAGGACTGCCTTCGTCAGCGGGGAAGACTGTTATTCTTACGGTTGTCGATAGGTTCTCTAAGGCGGCTCATTTCATTCCCCTTGCTAAGCTTCCTTCTGCTAAAGAGACGGCACAAATCATCATCGAGAATGTTTTCAGAATTCATGGCCTTCCGTCAGACGTCGTTTCGGACAGAGGTCCGCAATTCACGTCTCAATTTTGGAGGGAGTTTTGCCGTTTGATTGGGGCTTCCGTCAGTCTCTCTTCCGGCTTTCACCCCCAGTCTAACGGTCAAGCAGAACGGGCCAATCAGACTATTGGTCGCATCTTACGCAGTCTTTCTTTTCGCAACCCTGCGTCTTGGTCAGAACAGCTCCCCTGGGCAGAATACGCCCACAACTCGCTTCCTTCGTCTGCGACCGGGCTATCTCCTTTTCAGAGTAGCCTCGGGTACCAGCCTCCGTTGTTCTCATCTCAGTTCGCCGAGTCCAGCGTCCCCTCCGCTCAGGCTTTTGTCCAACGTTGCGAGCGCACCTGGAAGAGGGTCAGGTCTGCACTTTGCCGTTATAGGGCGCAGACTGTGAGAGCTGCTAATAAGCGTAGAACTAAGAGCCCTAGGTATTGTCGCGGTCAGAGAGTTTGGCTCTCCACTCAGAACCTTCCCCTTAAGACGGCTTCTCGCAAGTTGACCCCGCGGTTCATTGGTCCATTCCGTATCTCTCAGGTCATTAATCCTGTCGCAGTGCGACTTCTTCTTCCGCGATATCTTCGTCGCGTCCACCCGGTCTTCCATGTCTCCTGTGTTAAGCCCGTTCTTCGCGCCCCCGCTCGTCTTCCCCCCCCCCCCCCCCATCCTTGTCGAGGGCGCACCTATCTACAGGGTCCGTAAAATCTTGGACATGCGTCCTCGGGGCCGTGGTCATCAGTACCTAGTTGACTGGGAGGGGTACGGTCCTGAGGAGAGGAGTTGGGTTCCCTCTCGGGACGTGCTGGACCGTGCGCTGATTGATGATTTCCTCCGTTGCCGCCAGGTTTCCTCCTCGAGTGCGCCAGGAGGCGCTCGGTGAGTGGGGGGGTACTGTCATGTACTGTCATGTTGTCTTGTCTCTGTCCTTTCCCTTCACCCTGTCTCCCTCTGCTGGTCGTGTTAGGTTACCTTTTCTCTCCCGCTTTCCCCCAGCTGTCCCTTGTCTCCTCTAACTACCCATTCACCCCGTTCCCCACCTGTTCCCTTTTTTCCCTCTGATTAGGTCCCAATATCTCTCTCTGTTTCTGCTCCTGTCCTTGTCGGATTCTTGTTTGTTTGTGTCATTCATGCCTGAACCAGACTGTCGTCATGTTTGCTGTAACCTTGTCCTGTCCTGTCGGAATCTGCCGGTCCATCTGAGCCTACCTATGTTTGGTAATTAAAGAAGCTCTGTTTAAGTTGATTCGCTTTTGGGTCCTCATTCACGCACCGTAACAACGAGATCTTCAGTTTCTTGGCAATTTCTCGCATGGAATAGCCTTCATTTCTCATAACAAAAATAGACTATCAGGTTTCAGAAGAAAGTTATTTGTTTCTGGCCATTTTGAGCCTGTAATCAAACTCACAAATGCTGATGCTCCAAATACACAACTAGTCTAAAGAAGGCCTGTCTTATTGCTTCTTTAATCCGAACGACAGTTTTCAGCTTTGCTAACATACTGTAATTGCAAAAGGGCTTTCTAATGATAAATGAGCCTTTTAAATGATACATTTGGATTAGCTAACACAATGTGCCATTGGAACACAGGAGAGATGGTTGCTGATAATGGGCCTCGGTAGATATTCCATAAACAAATCTTCTGTTTCAAATCAAATCAAAATGTATTGGTCACATACACATGGTTAGCAGATGTTAATGCGAGTGTAGCGAAATGCTTGTGCTTCTAGTTCTGACCGTGCAGTAATATCTATCATGACTCAGGATATTGACCCAGATGCAGACACAGCTACAATAGTAATTTACAACATTAACAATGTCTACGCTGTATTTCTGATCAATTTGATGTTATTTGAATGAACAAAAAAATAGCTTTTCTTTCAAAAACAAGGACATTTCTAAGTGACCCCAAACTTTTGAACGGTAGTGTAAATATCTCTTACATCAGTCACAGTCAATTCATCCGTTCTTATTTACCTCATCAGTCTCATTCTGAACATTGCATAATCCGGTAAATCTGCACAAACCCTAGTCTACACGATGACTCAGCGATACACAAATTGGCTTGGTTATTTATTTTCTAACCAAATAATCACACCGAATTACATAAACACACACACAGGATAGATTATACATTGATTACTCCAGTGCAATGAAAAGTCCCAAGTGGACTAACCCGATATGACGGCTTGTTACACAATGAAATGGAGGGGAAAGAAAGAGAGGGAGGAGGAGAGACGAAGTAATTTGTCCATACAGTTGAATAATACGCTCATCGTAAATATGGATATTTAGCACCCTAACAACCACTCATTCGAATTTAGAAATGCAATGTACATATTTACGCTTGTATGTCTTTGTCCTCTCACTCTGTTGAAATCACTCAATCAGGCTGTGGAGAGTAGTTCGACAGAAGTATCTGGCTGTGCAAGACTCTGGTTGTCCACCAGAGGTCACCATGTCAATTGTAGTCATAGCTTCCTGGTCTCAGAGTGTCTGTTAGAATGGTTCTTCCAGAGGTGTACCACGCGGTGTTCAGCGGGCCTTGTCCTTCACTCTGTTTGTTTAGAATAGATACCTTAGAGGTACCTATAGTGATGAGAGAAAATTGTTCTTCGTCTCTCATCTTCGGTCGAATTTCCTAGGCTAACACTGCATAAACAGCTGCAGACTGAATGTTCCTGTGTACAGAGGTCTTCGAGAGAGAGAGAGAGAGAGAGAGAGAGAGAGAGAGAGAGAGAGAGAGAGAGAGAGAGAGAGGGTCTTAAAATTTTCTGGTATTATAGTCATTAAACCATTTCGTAATGCATTCAGCACACGCTGCACTTATACTGGTCTTGAGAGATTCCAACTATTTCAACTCAAGTTCTCTGGTCTAATATGTTAATTCTTCCATCCTGTTGCCACAATGTCTGTGTTCACGTGGGCGTGGTTACTGACTTGGCAAAAGTCTTTATGAAAAAACATTAGCTCATTTAGAAGGCTAAAGTCACATTTAATCTTCTCACAAATAGTTTCATATTTAATCATATAACTTGTACAACATTTAGATGTAAACCTGACCCCTTGAATGCATACATTTTCAGAGATACAGTTATTTAGTTATACCGTCCTTAATGATATCACAAAACAACAACTGATTTGATTTGTGTTTAAGTCTCACCAACCATTTCCCACATTATTTACGTTAGAAATATCGTTTAAATGTCCAATCTTTTGATGTTACAGTACTGCAAAATTTCTCTCTGTTGTAACAAAGGGATTTTTTACTTTCATTTCTGCATAGTGGGAGAGAGAGAGTTCCTGTAAGGTATTTGTGACACTCATAAAACTGTCCAACCTCTCTGGTGGGAGAGGGGGATCTCTCTGATCCTCACCCAGGAAGGAAAGTTATGACAACAGGCAGGGGTTTGTGATCAGGTCAGAGCCAGGCAGGTACAGGACGGCAGGCAGGATCGGGGTCAGGGTAGGCAGAAATGTCAGAACCGGGAAAACTAGGAAACAGAACTTGACAAACATGAAGACAGGAAAGCACACTGGTAAGACCTGACAAGTCAAGACGAACTGGCAACAGACAAACAGAGAACACAGGTATAAATACACTGGAGATAATGGGGAAGATGGGTGACACCTGGAGGGGGGAGGAGACAAGCACAAAGACAGGTGAAACAGATCAGGGTGGGTTTGAGACAAGCCCAAAGACAGGTGAAAAGAGATCTGGGTGTGACAGTATGATACATCTCTGGTACATAATTACACAGTAAACCCATTATGTAATAATAATAATAAAGTAATAGTACAATTAATAATAACATAAAAAATAATAATAGTAATAATAATAATACATGGTATTTATGTAGCACTTTCAAGGATCCAAAGTCTCTTACATGTGGTGTTTGCATTTCCACATAGTTGATTTGTACGTAGACGTGAGCAGAGGAGCATTTATTGATAAAGATCCACCCCCATTTCTCTTTTCCTGTAATCTCATTGTCACGACTTCCGCGGAAGTTGGCTCCTCTGCCTGTTCGGGCGGTGCTCGGCGGTCGTCGTCTCCGTCCTACTAGCCACTACCGATCCCTTTTTCGTTTGTCTGTTGGTTTTGTCTTATTAGTTTCACCTGTGTGTATTTTAGTTTAATTAGCGTCCTTATATATAGTAGGTTGTCCCGCCCTTGTTTTGTGCGGGATTGTTTTTGTTACTCTGTTGTATGGTGGGTTTTCGTGTATGTATTCTCCGGACTATTTTGGTCCTGTGTTTTGGGCTGGTTAATTGTATGCGCCCTGTGTGTTGGCGTGACCGTTTTGTGCGCCGGATAATAAATTGAACCCTGCTCTCTACGCCTGATTCCACCCACCACTCCTAGTATCTCGTGACACTCATCCTGTTCTGCTGAATGTGGGGGAGGAGTGGACTTGAATAAAGTAAAGTAGACCC
>NC_048573.1:15496263-15501263 GCF_013265735.2 Oncorhynchus mykiss
GCGTAAATACACAGGTACTTTTCCAAAACGGATGACACAAACAACTGGATTCGTCATCCCTTTCATGCCCTGCCTCCAGTCCACTTACCGATATCTGAACAAGAGAGATTCATCGAAATTGCAACAAGCGGTTCTGTGAAAATTTTGTTTAATCAGAAGCCACTGCCAGATTTCTGGATAGGGCTGCGCTCAGAGTATCCTGCCTTGATAAGTTGCACTGTTAAGACACTGATGCCCTTTGCAACCACGCACCTATGTGAGAGTAGATGAGTGGATTTTCAATGAACAAATAAGGTTTTATATGTAAGATGGTTAAATAAAGAGCAAAATTATTGATTATTATTATATTATTATTTATGCCCTTATCCTTTAAGAGCTTTTGTCACTTCCCACGAGCCGGGTTGTGACAAAAACTCACACTCATTCTTATGTTTAATAAATGTATTGTACAGTGTGTGTGTGGCAGGCTTACAATGATGGCAAAAAACAACATTTGAGAGTGCGCTGACCCTGGTGCTTAGAGGGAGTACACAGCTGGAGGTTCAATGTTTGAAGGGGTACGGGACAATAAAAAGTTTGGGAACCACTGTTCTTGAGCATTGGGACCAATTAGAATGTGGAGAGGCTGAGATCTTTGACAACCTCATTTGTTACTCTCTCTAAGCCCTTTAAACCTGAGCCACCCTCTTTGACTATATGTCCCTCTCTGTCTCTGTCTCTGTCTCTGTCTCTCTCTCTCTCTCTCTAAACAATAAAATAAACAATAAAAATGAACAGTAAACATACACTCACAGTTCCAAAAGAATGAAGACATTTCAAAAGTCATATTATATACATATACATACAGTGTTGTAACAACGTGCAAATGGTTAAAGTACAAAAGGGAAATAAATGAACATGAATATGGGTTGTATTTACACTGTTGTTTGTTCTTCACGGGTTGCCCTTTTCTTGCGACAACAGGTCACAAATCTTGCTGCTGTGATGCACACTGTGGTATTTAACCCAGTAGATATGGGAGTTTATCAAATTCAAATTCTTTCTTTATCAATTTCTTTGTGGATCTGTGTAATCTAAGGGAAATATGTCTCTCTAATATGGTAATACATTTGGCAGGAGGCTAGGAAGTGCAGCTCAGTTTCCACCTAATTTTGTAGGCAGTGTACACATAGCCTGTCTTCTCTTGAGAGCCAGGTCTGTCTACGGCGGTCTTTATCAATAGCAAGGCTATGCTCACTGAGGCTGTACATAGTCAAAGCTTTCCTTAGGTTTGGGTCAGTCACAGTGGTCAGGTATTCTGCCACTGTGTACTCTCTGTTTAGGGCCAAATAGCATTCTAGTTTGCTCTGTTTTTTTGTAAATTCTTTCCAATGTGTTAAGTAATTATCTTTTAGTTTTCTCATGATTTGGTTGGGTCTAATTGTGTTGCTGTCTGGGGTCTGTTTGTGATTGTGAACAGAGCCCCTGGACCAGCTTGCTTAGGGGACTCTTCTACAGGTTCATCTCTCTGTAGGTGATGGCTTTGTTATGGAAGGTTTGGGAATCGCTTCCTCTTACGTGGTTGTAGAATTTAACGTCTCTTTTCAGGATTTTGATAATTAGCGGGTATCGGCCTAATTCTGCTCTGCATGCATTATTTGATGTTTTACGTTGTACACAGCGGATATTTTTGCAGAATTCTGCATGCAGAGTTTCAATTTGGTGTTTGTCCCATTTTGTGAATTCTTGGTTGGTGAGCGGACCCCAGACCTCACAACCATAAAGGGCAATGAGTTCTGTAACTGATTATTTCTAGCCAGATCCTAATTGTCAAATTTTATGTTACTTTTGATGGAATAGATGGCCCTTCTTGCCTTGTCTCTCAGATCGTTCACAGCTTTGTGGACGTTACCTGTGGAGCTGATGTTTAGGCCAAGGTATGTATAGTTTTTTTGTGTGCTCTAGGGCAACGGTGTCTAGATGGAATTTGTATTTGTGGTCCTGGCGACTAGACCTTTTTTGGAACACCATTACTTTGGTCTTACTGAGATTTACTGTCAGGGCCCAGGTCTGGCAGTATCTGTGCAGAAGATCTAGGTGCTGCTGTAGGCCCTCCTTGGTTGGTGACAGAAGCACCAGATCATCAGCAAACAGTATACATTTGACTTCAGATTCTAGCTGGGTGAGGTCGGGTGCTGCAGATTGTTCTAGCGCCCTCGCCAATTCGTTGATATACAGTGCCTTGCGAAAGTATTCGGCCCCCTTGAACTTTGCGACCTTTTGCCACATTTCAGGCTTCAAACATAAATATATAAAACTGTATTTTTTTGTGAAGAATCAACAACAAGTGGGACACAATCATGAAGTGGAACGACATTTATTGGATATTTCAAACTTTTTTAACAAATCAAAAACTGAAAAATTGGGCGTGCAAAATTATTCAGCCCCCTTAAGTTAATACTTTGTAGCGCCACCTTTTGCTGCGATTACAGCTGTAAGTCGCTTGGGGTATGTCTCTATCAGTTTTGCACATCGAGAGACTGACATTTTTTCCCATTCCTCCTTGCAAAACAGCTCGAGCTCAGTGAGGTTGGATGGAGAGCATTTGCGAACAGCAGTTTTCAGTTATTTCCACAGATTCTCGATTGGATTCAGGTCTGGACTTTGACTTGGCCATTCTAACACCTGGATATGTTTATTTTTGAACCATTCCATTGTAGATTTTGCTTTATGTTTTGGATCATTGTCTTGTTGGAAGACAAATCTCCGTCCCAGTCTCAGGTCTTTTGCAGACTCCATCAGGTTTTCTTCCAGAATGGTCCTGTATTTGGCTCCATCCATCTTCCCATCAATTTTAACCATCTTCCCTGTCCCTGCTGAAGAAAAGCAGGCCCAAACCATGATGCTGCCACCACCATGTTTGACAGTGGGGATGGTGTGTTCAGCTGTGTTGCTTTTGCGCCAAACATAATGTTTTGCATTGTTGCCAAAAAGTTCAATTTTGGTTTCATCTGACCAGAGCACCTTCTTCCACATGTTTGGTGTGTCTCCCAGGTGGCTTGTGGCAAACTTTAAACAACACTTTTTATGGATATCTTTAAGATATGGCTTTCTTCTTGCCACTCTTCCATAAAGGCCAGATTTGTGCAATATACTTGTTGTCCTATGGACAGAGTCTCCCACCTCAGCTGTAGATCTCTGCAGTTCATCCAGAGTGATCATGGGCCTCTTGGCTGCATCTCTGATCAGTCTTCTCCTTGTATGAGCTGAAAGTTTAGAGGGACAGCCAGGTCTTGGTAGATTTGCAGTGGTCTGATACTCCTTCCATTTCAATATTATCGCTTGCACAGTGCTCCTTGGGATGTTTAAAGCTTGGGAAATCTTTTTGTATCCAAATCCGGCTTTAAACTTCTTCACAACAGTATCTCGGACCTGCCTGGTGTGTTCCTTGTTCTTCATGATGCTCTCTGCGCTTTTAACGGACCTCTGAGACTCTTCACAGTGCAGGTGCATTTATACAGAGACTTGATTACACACAGGTGGATTGTATTTATCATCATTAGTCATTTAGGTCAACATTGGATCATTCAGAGATCCTCACTGAACTTCTGGAGAGAGTTTGCTGCAATGAAAGTAAAGGGGCTGAATAATTTTGCACGCGCAATTTTTCAGTCTTTGATTTGTTAAAAAAGTTTGAAATATCCAATAAATGTCGTTCCACTTCATGATTGTGTCCCACTTGTTGTTGATTCTTCACAAAAAAATACAGTTTTATATCTTTATGTTTGAAGCCTGAAATGTGGCAAAAGGTCGCAAAGTTCAAGGGGGCCGAATACTTTCGCAAGGCACTGTATATGTTGAAGAGGGTTGGGTTTAAGCTGCATCCCTGTCTCACCCCAGGGCCTTGTGTTTTTTTCCAATTTTAACCGCAGACTTGTTGTTTGTGTACATGGATTTTATAATGTCAAATGTTTTTCCCCCAACACCACTTTCTATCAATTTGTATAGACCCTCATTCCAAATTGAGTCGAAGGCTTTTTTTAAATCAGCAAAGCATGAGAAGACTGTCTTTGTTTTTGTTTGTTTTTTCATCAATTAGGGTGTGCAGGGTGAATATGTGGTCTGTCATACGATAATTTGGTAAAAGCCAATCTCTCTCTCCATTTCACACTGTTCATCTTCCTTCGCTGTCCTATTACCCTCTCACCTTCCTTTCAGTCTCCCTTCTTACTGTTCTCTCACAGTCTCCCTACCTTTCTCTACATTTCACTTTGTCTCTCCTTCCTTTCATGCTTCCTGTTACTCCCTATCCATTACGCTAACTCCGTCCCTGCATGTAACAAATAAACCAAGTGCAAGCTTACTAGACCTAAACTTGAGCTATTGCTATTTAGTCAACAAGCTATATGTACAACAACCAGTTCAGTTTTCACTCTTCCGTCAGTTCACTCTTGACTTTTGTCAGAAAGATCCCACCCTCTCTGCTAGCTACGTTGACTTGCTAGCTCAGGAGTTAGCTAAACTAAAACTAAAGATTGAACTGCAAACCTCATATCAAAACTCTTCCCTCTCTCTCTTTCTCTCTCCTCCAGGACGATGGAAGCCCTTCACCTGGGCTGCCCGTCGCTGCGCACCCACCCGTCCTTCTCTCTCAAGCCCAAACACACCAACGTGGCCTTTCTCAAGACGCACAAGACGGCCAGCACCACCATGCAGAATCTGCTCTTCCGCTTCGCCGAGCGCCACAACCTGACCGTGGCGCTCCCTGTGCAGGCCTGCGGACACCAGTTCTGCTACCCACGCACCTTCAGCACCCACCTCGTCCACCCACACACCCTGCCACCCAACGTGGTCACCAGCCACATGCGCTTCAACCATGCCGAGATGCAGCGCCTCATGCCTAATAATACCATCTACGTGACCATACTTCGAGAACCAGGGTCCATGTTTGAATCGTTGTTCAGCTACTATAACCAGTACTGTCAGAGTTTTAAGAGAGTTCCCAACGGGTCTCTGGAGGC